>NW_024087656.1:0-70572 GCF_009730915.1 Dioscorea cayenensis subsp. rotundata
TGCACTTGTCACTATTCTTATTTGTCTATTTTAATTCAAGGTAGGCAGCCAATTATCTAAAGAGATTAAATTGGTGAATCAAAGACCTTGATGAAGTTGAGCTTTTATGAATAGGGCTAAAATCAACTAGGTGTCATGAATTGGTATGTGATATATAGTATATCATTTTTAGTTGAAAATGATCTTTATGTTAGATAATATTATTATTAAAAATTATTTTATCTTAAGAAGTAATCTTGCATATATAAAATCATGAGTTTATTATTGTGAGTTTTGTAGGTCCATTATAATGTCTTGCGTTCACTTAATATATTGTTTTCCTCATCTTTTTCTCTAATCATCTCCTCTCTTATTTTCTGGATAGTTCTTGATTTTTATTTTAATTTTCCTAATAATAAGGGAGCATAATGGTCTATATACCCTTGCATAGCAAAAACCTTTGGCTTTCAAATAATTTTTTGATACTTAACTAGATATTGTTTTATTGGTTCATCCACATATGAAAAATAATTTGATATTGTACAAAGTTTAAGTGGACAAAATTATGCACATTTTATTAACATAGAAGGACATGATAATGTTTATCAAAACTTTGCAAAAATCTAAGCTTGAAATATCAAACAACAAACAATCACACAAAACAATGTCTCGAATACACAATAGTTGCATAAATTTAAATGCACTATGTTGTAGAAGAAGCAGAAATAGGGTCATGATCATATCCACTGATAGCCATCTTCATTAGCATGTCATTCCAAGTGTCAATGGCCCCAGGCAAACACCAATGGATGCAATCATTCTCAACACTTTGGTTCTTACCATCAAATGGATGAAAATTCTTGTAAGGACCTGGATGCCCATCTGGCCTGAGTAGTGAAATAGGGTAAGTATCAAAGAGCTTCATTCTCACCCCATTTCTTGTTCCCAGTGGCCGCAGCTTTCTTAAACTCCTCAAGCTCAATGTCCCTCATTTTTAGGTCTGTAAGGTCGCCACTAATTTGCCCTTTTGTAAATGGCTTACTCCTGTTGCAAATTCTTTCATTAGGCCATTCTCCGTTCTCATAATGACTCGGTGTCCATGTCCTAAGGAAAACAAAGGGTTTGTTCTTAGATGTGGTAATGAATTTGAAAGTCAGTTGGAGTGCCTTCCTGTAGGGTGTTTCAACCCCAAGTTCTTTAATATGCCCATAAGGGCAGTTATGGCAGCCAATCACTTGGTTGTCCTCTATCATGATGCTTGATTTGTAAAACCACTGGCTACCAGAGAGCACCACATAGTCGAACATATTGTACATAGTCGTCCATTTGCTATCTAGGATGTCCAGGTGAACATGAATCCTAGTTTGAGGTCCATCACCTTGGAACTCAGAAATCTCATTTTGAACAAGGAAGGGAGCCCAGATGATGTAGAGTGTGAAGTTGTATGAGGGGTAGTACCATGTTCTAGTTGAGAAGGTTTCATCATGAAAGATATCATAAGGCTCTGCTACCTGATTTAAATAAGTTCATAAACCATTGATTAGTACAAAAATAGATTTTTAATATAAAACTTTTCTCAACAGTAATGATGCGGCAAACTGACCAGCAGCCATATGCTGCATAAGATAAAATAAATAAATAAATAAATAAATAAATAAAAGCTTGCACATATAAAAGTTTTCCCAAAACACGGAAATCATATTGAATATTTGTAAAAATATGAATAAATATAAACATTACAACCAATTAAAAGGCCAAAAGTAAAATTAAAGATATTGTGAAATGTAAAGATTGAAATATTTACCTTACTGAGTAGGCAAATGAATGATTGAGCATGATTGCGGAAAATGGAATCACCGATGAATGCCCATGACTTGCCTCGCATTATGTTGAGAAATAAGAGTGGATCAAAGGGAGGTAAATCACATGCACTTGGTTTCCATTTCCAGTAAAGATAATCTTTATCAGGTCTCCCATTCTTCAAACAGTTTGTGTAAGGTTGTATGTGAAGGCAGGTCTCATTGGTGTATGCTGGTCCTGCAGGGTTTGGAATCCACTCCCCAATAGATAGATCACATTCTTCTACATCAGAGTCCAATAAAAGTTTAATTCAAACATCAAAAGCAGGGGAAGATGAAGTAATTAATATTTGAATTATATTAAAAAATGTTTCAATTGCTCAAAATTGTTTTATGTTCCCTATAAATATTTAATATCTTTTGGTTTTTCCAAGGGTGTCTATGCAAAATTCGAAATGGTCAATATACTGAATCCCTATAAATTTTCTAGGTTCTATCGTTTATAGAGATATATAAACTATAGTAAAAGATTATCACACAAACCCAAAAATTGTAATTTCCACTTGTGTGGGGGATTCTCTCTACTTCCTGGATCATGCTTTGTCATCTGTTTATTTTATACTTTTCTTGTTTGTGTGTTTATTTGTAGTTCATTGTATCCACTCTCAGTGAACGATTTCTTTCTCATCGTTGTCCTCAGTTTTGCTTTTAATAAAATTATAACTTATTCATTTTTTTTATTTAAAAACATGCTCTAAATTGGTTTTTGCCGCAAGCAAAACTATAATCTTATATTCTGAGGAAAACACTGAGCAAGCGCATCAAAGATGCAATGTCAATAAAAATGCACTAGGATATTGTGATCATGCCTAACACCTGAAGCACTATGATGGACAAGTCCTTATTTATTTATTTTTTTTGGACAAATTTATATATAATTAGGGGAGTACCAGATTCTTATTTTTAAATTTTCTAACATGTTTTTATCTTCCGATCCCTCCGCCCTCATAAACTTCGTGGGCAACCTCATGTAGCATGGAAAGCCATGGCTTTTCCTAATTGTAATATTGGGCATTCATTTGGGTGGTTTACAGACTATTTGAATCTTTGAGGGGCATCCATGCAAATGGCCATTTTTTCCTTAGTTTGTATATACTATATACACAATGTCCAATTTTTCTATAGGTACATAAACAAATGCCCAATGATGCACAACTGAATCACCATCATCTACATGGTTTTTAATACTTAGATGACAGCAAAATAACTCAAGAAAAAAGTGAGAAAATTTAAGAAATCAGTAGCAGATCGAAACTGCACCTTTTGGGTCAAACGGTTTCCATATATCATACTTGCTGAACAATGAGGCACAAACAGCACCAACCAAGAGAGCCACAGCAAATACCTTCAAGAATATCATGCAAAAGTTATTCTTCCTCCCTTCTGTGATCAATGTATCGTACTCCCCCGCCATCTCTTCATTATCCCCCATTGTTTCCTCTGCACTCATAGCACAAGATAACTGTTTTGAGAATAAGAGGTAGATGTGCTAATAATAGTTTTAAACATAATTTTCATGATTTTTTTATTGGATTCTGTTGAAGCATACGTTTGGTAAATGCCATGCATAGGCCCGTGATGCATTATTGGGATGGCCCGCAAGAATCTAGTGGCTCTACTTAATTTGCTCAATATGAAAACAAGAATGGCATGGAAAGTGAAGTATGTCATAATTATAGCTAGCACATGACATGCTACTTAAATTGAACAATTTCTTTTATTCAATTGAAAGACTATGATAAAAATTTTTAAATAAAAACTTAATTATAGCCGAGGCCATTTGATTCAGCGGCATTGGTCTCGTTACGAAAGATTTGATTTTGAAAAACGCTTATTGTCCGAATTCCAAACGTGCTAGATGCAGTGGTGCCAAAAATCCCCAATTGTGAGTGTGGATTTACAGCTCAATTTCGTATCAGCCTGGTGAAAGTGCATGGGCGGACCATCATTACTTCTTGTGCATATATCTTTAATTGTATACACGTTTGTCACATACATAAAAAAATTTAAAATAATTAAAAAAAAATCCTGAGTTATACAATTAGGTTCACTGGGCAAACTAATAGTTATTTTAACTGTTGTTTGAATTACAAATGTCTCGGTGATATTTGTATCTTAGACATATAACTTTCAGAATAATTGAAGAGATTTTTTGTTTTTTTCTGCAGTTTGTCGCAGACGGTCATGAATGCATTTTGTCCTTTTGATTGATGGCATAGGAGCAAATCTCATGGAGATTTCAAGCGGGGCAACTCAATATTGGAATTAGTTTAGAGTAAAAACAAAAAAAGGTTCCATGAATTTTTCAGCAGGACACCCAGAAATTAAAGACATAAAACATGGTGAGCTGTATATGAATTATTGGGACAATGTAGACAAGAATAGTTTCTGGCTATTCATTGATTCATGGCTAATATGAAACACCTTTTTTTCCACATCCTTGAGTGGTTCTAACTTTACCATGCCTTCATTACATGAAAAATATTCGTCTATGAGGGCCCCTTTTTAGTACATATGGTTCCTTTTCTTTTGTCTTTGTTGCATGAAACAATGAATAATTTGAAATAGACAACAATTGGTTGTTCACTTACCATGATTCCCAAAACAATTAATTAACCTAATATTTTATTTGATAACCCCTCGTTTTTCTCATGGCTGCAAGCATCATTGGGCCATGAGCCCTTCGGTATTCAATGAATTTGTAATGAGCAAATATATTAAACTTTTTTTTATATATATAAATTGATAAACCAAAATTTTGTTAAAAAAATATGATTATTTTAATAAAAGTTGTGGTTATCCACTTCATAAAAAACAATACGGTTATATATTTTTTATATATAGTGAATAAGTAATCAAATATAATAAATTCTACAAACAGAAATATGCATGATAATCACAAAAAATGTCACCTTAGATGAACATGATAAAATTTTTCAATGTAAAGGGCAAATAAACCATGGGACCAAAAATGTATCAAAGAATAAAGAAAGAGCCGATCATTCTATTCAAGATGTCCTTTTGAGGTAATATAAGAAAAGGTTCTTCATCTATGACCAAAACCATAAGCAACCTTAAGCAATAAGAGTGTCAATGAGATATTCTTAAACAACCATTTGGAAAGCCTTCTTAGAATCAATTTTCATAAAGGATCCATAAGATGATCCCTCCCTGTGCAATAATGCCATCTTAATTATGTTAATGTGCAGAACTTGTGATCTTTTTAATTGCTTTTACAGCATGGAACCTCGAACTCAAGCAAGATCGAATATTGTCTATATAGTCCAGCATATTAATCTTATTTTTAATATTATTCATCTTGGTCTATTTTGGTTTAATGCACTTTCTAACTTAAAGTAAGCAAAGCTCATCAATAATTAATTATGAGATAGCAGTTTGTTTTTTTTCTAAATTAACTTATAATTAATTATGTGATAGCAGTTTGTTTGTTTGTTTGTTTTTTTTTTAAACTTATATTTTACAAATTAAACTGTAAGAATGACCTAATTACATACATTTAAAGGAGACAAACCAGTTCCAAGAAGGCCTAATTAACTACAAGTAGCAGCATAAGGCAGAGACAAAAAAAATAAAAAATAAAAAAAGCACAATGTTTAAAGAAAATACATCTTGCTCAATGTTTAAGTACTGAGATTTTATATATATTCAAGGAATACTCCTTAGCAGTCCAAATCAACTTATTAACAAACTTAAGAATGCACTACTTGCTCAAAAGTACTTATTAAAAGATCTCCTTCTCCAATTCAGACCAATGAAGAAGACAGAGTAATGAGCAATTCAGGGAATGGCAATCTTCATGAGCAGTTCATTCCAAGTGTCAATCGGACCAGGCACACACCAATGGAGGCAGTCGTTCTCAACATCCTTCTTACCACTATCAAATGGATGGTAATTCCTGTAGGCACCTGGATGCCCATCAGGCCTCAACAGTGAAAGATGGTAAGTATCAAGAAGCTTGATTTTCACCCCATTCCTTTCTCCAATGGCTGCAGCCTTCTCAAACTCCTCAACCTCAACGTTCCTCATTGAAAGGTCTGTAGGATCCCCATTGATTTCCCCTTCTTTAAATGGCTCAGTCCTGTTGCAAATTCTTGAGCCAGGAAACTCTCCATCCTCATAATGAGTAGGTGACCATGTCCTAAGGATAACAAAGGGCTTGTGCTCGGATGTAGTGATGAACTTGAAAGTTAACTCGAGTGCCTTCCTGTAAACCACATCAGAGTCTATATCCTTGAGGCCCAAGTCAGGGCAGTAATGGCAGCCAATGACTTTGTTGTTGTCATATATGATTGTTCTTTTGTAGAACCAGTGGCTACCAGACATGAGCATATAGTCATACTTGTCATACTTCTCCGTCCATTTGCTATCCAGCTTGTCAAGATAAACTTCCATGGTTGGGAGATATGCTTCAAGCTTATAACTAACTAGAAATGGAGACCATATGTCATAGATTGTAAAGTTGTACTCTGGGTAGTAAAATGTCCCAGTGTTGGTCCTGTCGTGATATATCTCTTGAGGCTTTGCTACCTGGATTAAACAAGGTGTTAGAATGTGCTTGTTTTATCTTAGTTGTAGTGTGATTTTCTAGAGATTAATTGGATTATTACCGGAGAGATTAGGCAGAGCAACGAGCGAGCATGGTTCCGGAAGATAGAATCGCCGATCAGTGCAAATGATTTATTGCGCATTGCGTTGAGAAATTTGAGTGGATCAAAAGGAGGTGAGTCACAGCCATTTGGTTGCCATTTCCAGTAAAGGAAATCTCTATTAGGCCTCCCATTTTTCAAACAATTTGTATAACTTGCCATGTAATCACAGGATTCATCTGTATACGATGGTCCTTCAGGTTTTGAAATCCACTTCCCAGCAGAAAGGTCACATACTTCTGCATCAATTCAAATATAACAAATGTAGTAGTTAAAAAGTTTTAATTATTTCTGACAAGAAATTACCTTCGTCCCTAAAATATTGCTGTTCTAAAACTCCCAATTCCTTCATTAAAGGCCTGATATTTTTAACTAGTTCTTGTTTGTTTACTGTTAAAGAGTGAAATAGGAAAAAAACATACAATAATAAAACTCATATTAAACCTCAGCAATATTAACTCGAGAACAAACAAAGAGAAGCTAAGATGATGGTACCTTTTTCGAACTCCTGTGTCCATGAACTGAAGTTGCTGACAAAGAGATAACAAGCGGCGACAGCCAAGAGAACAACACAGATGAACCTGAAGAACATCAGGCTAATGCTCTTCTTTCTCTCCGGCAATAGCAATGGCTCAGAGGCCACAACCTCTATATTATCTGTCATTGCCGTCCCTCTGCACTCAAAGCAGAAGAGGGCAATGAGCAAGATGCAACAATGTCTCTCAAAGTAACTAATATATATATATATATATATATATATATATATTATTCCTATGTGAAATTCTCACTATGCTGAGGACCATGATTAATTTTCCATTATTATTGTGGTATTTGGATTTATTTGCTACAATGCAAGTTTTGGGAAATGTCATGTAACCCGTCATACATTATTGGCCTTGATAGGATCAAGTGGCTGTGCTTTGCTCAATATGAAGGGCCACCATAGCTGTTTGTCGATATATATAAATAAAAGTGGCAATAATAACTACCTGCCAAAATTTATCAAGAGATACACCATAACTTTGATGTGAGGATCAAAACTTTCTACCTTTCTGCTACTTGATGCAATATCACAACTTGCATCAATGTATGAAGCTGCTCGCATCCTATGCATAGTTTTCAGAAACATAGAAGAATCAGCATAACAAAGGCTGCTGGTTTTCCAATGAAATCATATTTGGAAGAATGATCAACTTGAGCAAGAATGTCACGCCCCGAACTGGCCCAGTGGTGGACGAATGGCCTCACACTTACAAGTCTAAAACCCTGTAGTAGAACAGACTAGAGCATAATGAACACTACCATAGAACAACAACATGAGTTTAAACGCTTACAATTTTCAAAGTTGACAATGGACACAACACAAGATATAGTCTAACAACACCATCAAGCCACGCTTGCTATTTGACGACCACTGATAAGCTGCCCATTAGAAATTCTTACTCTTGATCAGAAAAGTTCCAACAACAATGTTATCAATTTAATAGTCCAGTAAATAATCCACTAAATGAGTGTTTAATTCTCAGATTGAGAATGAGAAGTAGTTGAATTAGAATAAAAATGAGAGGGAGGGAAATAGGAATGAGAATAAAGAATGTTTTTAGTTGGTAATTTAAGAGAAAATAATTTATTGGGAAGGGGAAAAAGAAAATAAGAAAATGTAACAAAAGAACTTTCATACCTTAACTTAAGTATATAAAAAATATTAACTTAAATAATAATTATTTTTTAATTATAAAATATTTTGAGTATTCTTATTTCTCTTGAACTAAATATTTCACATTAATTGTTATTTATTATTAAAAATATTTATTTTATTATTATTTGAATTAGGTTGTTATATTTAATTATTAGTAATTATTATTTAATATTTATTATTAATTATTATTAAAAAAAATGTATGTTTAAATTAAAATTTTATTTAATTATTAGTTATTATTATTATTTCACTTTAATTATTATTTGAATTAAATTATTATTTGAATTATTAAATAAGAGGGGCAAAATTTACATTCCACCCCAGAGAGTGAGTGAGGAATAAGCAATCATCCTATTTTGGAGTTTAGGTTCACTCCTCGCTCAATCACTTACCCACTTTTCTCTAATTCTAATTCATAGGTCCAAACAAGGGTATAAATTCACAAAAGAGTGATTCCCACTCTAATCCAAAAAAACAAATGCCCCCGAAAGTATTTGAGGATCATAGAGTTAAAAAAAAAATTCAGATTCCATTGTCAACTATAACAAAACTTGTACATATGTACATCAAGAGAGTATAACATAAATCTCAACATGTACCAAATATTAAAGAGTAATAATAGTTATCAAACAAACAGGTTTGGCATCCATAATTAATAATTTATAGAAACACGGATTCTATGAGCCCCACCCCTGTTTAATCCTAGCCGTTGATGTTATTTATTCATAACCATTGATTTTTTTTTGTTTTAAGTTTTTCAAAACCCTAGTCACCGCTTTGCCTACTTTTGATTTAGTCTCGCCGTTTAAGAAAAAAATTGAGATCTACTCTCCGTCAAAACGTGGTTCCGGTGATGAAAACGAGGAACTCACTTATGTGGTTGCTTGATTTTGAGTATTTGAGGTAAGATCTGGATTTATTTTTGTTTTTTCTCTTTCTTATGCTTGTTTGTGACGCGATTCTAGTTGGGATTAGGGTTTGGTAAGAATGTTGAATTATTATCTTTGAGGATAAGGTTCAAAAATTTGCTATTAGCATAGTAAAGATCCCTATTTAATTTTGGGAGACCTAGAGACAATATTTGGAAGAGATCAAATAGAAGAATTGTAGATTGAGGTCTTAGTTAGCTTACTACAAAATTTTAGAATTTTTGCACGAATATCCTACAAATTATAAGCTTTAAACACAGGTGACGCGGTCAAGATTTTTGTGCAGTCTTTATTCATTCTTGATTTATTTTATGATTGTAAGTTCTTATTTAGATTTAGATTTATATAAGAAAGTTGTAGACGATGGCTTTATATTTGTCTCTACCAAATTTTAGAATTTTTACCCTTGTAATTTGTGAGATATGATAAGATTTTTGTAAATGTGCTTAATGCCATTTCTGTAGAAAGCATGAAGATGGATCAAAGAATTTGAGGATCTTAGAAGTTGAATCATGACTCTTGTTTAATGTAAAAGTTGTATATTTTGATGTTACCTAAAGACTTGAAAAAGTCCAAATTTTATATGCAGCAGTTTATGAGATAGAATTTTATTAGTAAACTATCTCAGATTAGATGTTCTGTGCAGAACATCAAAATTGATGGGTTATTTTTGATGGTTATAAAGATAAAATTGGGTAAGGTGACAAATAGAGTTGTTTATTATTAAGTTATCCAATTGTTAGTAAAATATCTCCAATTGTGGGGATATAGATTGAGATATTTGCATGTTTAAAAGGGATATGTCGGAATTGCAAGCCTGCAGAAATAGCTGGGCATTCAAATAAATGTTATGCATTGAGTAGTGCTTTAAACCATGTGAATTTTGGATATGTCATAGCCTTGGTTGTCTAATACCCCTAGAATTTATAATTTGGTTATTTGGGGAAATATAGACATACTTATGTCTGATTAGTAGTAACGGGTCATGATAGAATTTGAATATGACCATTAGAGTGAGTAAATGTTATTATACCCTTGGAAATAACCAATATTTGGGATAGCATGTGATAGCTTGATCTTTTACATTTGTATCATTCTTTCAATTTTCTTGCTTGTGTTAAATAGGTTTTCGATATCCTTGAAAATTATTCTCAAATTAAGGGCATTCTGAGTAAACTTGTTCGATTTGGGATTTGAAGGTTTTGGGCATTTATCAGGTAAGTATCCCACATATAAATCCTATTATATGTATATACTTGAAAATTATAGTTTTTAAAACATTTGGAATTTTTGAGAAAAATATTGATTATTTTGATTTATATTTTGAATTATTTATTTATTATTATTTTCAGAATTACTTTAAATTATTTGAAATTTCAAGTGAATGATATTTTATTTTGGATTAGAATTATCTGAAAGGTTTAAATATATATTTAAAGTTAGATTATTTAATTTCTTAAGTTTTAGATAGTTTATCTAAATATGTATTATTTAAATTCTGAATTTCATATATTTTGTAGTTAATTTATGATTAATTATTAATAATTTTTTTAATTATTTGTTCATGTTTGGATTCAAATAACTGGTTTATTTTAATATTATAAAATGGGATCACGCTACTGCTAAAAAATTATGCCTAGAAAATTACTAGTATTTTGTCTAATCTGAATTTTGATAGTTTATTGTTTTGTGAACATGAAGTATTTTGACATAGAAACTAGTCCCCAATTAACTATACACTAACCCTGTCACTGGGGGTTAACATTGACCATATCGACATGTACTCTTATATAGAAACTATAGTTTTCCACTGCTTTCCGTTGGTGAAGAATAACTGCCTCTAATAATTCTGGTTCGGGTCACCGAGGGTAAAAATATAACCTCTGATAATTCTAGCTCGGGTCACCGAGGGTAAATATATGAATTCTGTTATTTTGTTTTGGCAATAGTTGTTTGGGAGACCTACATGCTCAGTTTTTGATATTTGTGTTTATTTGAAATAAATTTGATTTCTGATTTTTTATTTTGATAAATTATAATTTTTATAAATGATCTCTATATTTTTAGTGTGTGCTAGCTGGGCCCAAGCTCATTAAGTTGTTCTTGTTTTCAAATCGGAATAGTGTGAGTGGTGGCAACTTAGTATCTTGCAGCAAGCTATCTTCTAGTGCTAGCAAGTTGATAAATTTCCCTTTCTTGGGGTTTAAGATTTTCATATCTTTGAATAGTTGTTGTGTAAGTCCTTGTTAGTTGATTTTGTTATATTTTGAACTTTGTAACTTCTTTTGTTTTTGAATCCAATTGTCTATTAGATGTTATATCCTTTTGTAAGACAGGTTCTGAGGCCTTGCATGCTTACTTGGTCTTGACTTTATGGATATGTAGCCGTTTGTCAGCGCGCCGGGTTTGGGGCGTGACAGATTCATAACAATTTTTCAAAACATATAGATTCTATATGATTCAAATATCAAAGAGCGATAATTATCAAATACAAGTCTCCAAAACAAAATAATTTTACAAAAAATATGGATTTAGAATGTATTAGTTTTTAAAAGTTATATGTCTCTTAAATTTACTATGGTCATTTGTTTTACCAGGGTGGTGCCTAAGTCAGAATATTGGAGTCCATTTGTTTTACTTTGGTGGCTCAAGTTAAAGATATTAGGATCCATTTATTTTACTTTGGTGGCTGATAGGTAAAACCGTAGTCACCTACTAACCGCAAATGTACATGCCGATTGAGTAATAAAGTGTGCTAAAAAGTAGGGATATCAGCCCGTAGAGAACTTGAGAATACTAAAATTGAATATAAATCCTTCAAGCAACCTAATTAAAATGGTAAGGTGTAAATTCAAACAAAGAAGCAAGAATCAAAAGCACAAATAAAAAGTATGACTAAAAAGCATGAAGAAAGGGTGTCCAGCATAGACTTCCCATAGGGTTTGTTAGGACATTAACAATGTTTGTATGAATTCTTGCAATCCAATTGAATAAAGAGAGTTTCTAAAACATGCTACCCCCTTTCTCAAGGTGATTAGAAACTGGCCCGATATGAAGCTGATTTAGACAAGCCTATAAATGTAGTGAACTCTATGAACTTTATCTAAAATAACCAATCATTCAAAATGTAGATAATTCTCCTCTTGACTCAATTGTCCCTAATCTTATATGAAGTGAAATCGAAATCTTTTCCTGAAAGTACTCCCTATGATTGCATTATGAATGGAATTCCATGCTAACTCACATAGAAGGATTACCGGAAGAGAACACGTAATTGCATTCAATAATGAAAGATAGCAATTAATAAATCAATATAAGAGTATTCAAGATCCACAACCAATGTCAATCAAATTGTAACCCTAGGTTCCATTTATGCCAAACAACAACAAATTAGTTCTTTATTCAAGAAGAACAATCATACAATCCACAAGAGACAAGAGACATGAATGAAAACATAAAAACCCTTTTCTCTCTTTCCCCATTGAGAAGCCAATGAACTCCTCTCCTATCTTCCATAAACGCTGCCAAGGATGCTCCTCGAAGATTCCAATAGTGTGCTAAATGTTGGGTGAATCTCTTTTCCTTGATAGATTACCCTAGAAGATGTAGAGAAGTTTCCCGTCTTTCTCCCTTTGCTTGGTGGTCAAAAGATTACCCAAAAATCCTCAACATAATCTTTTATACCTAACCACTTACAGCGTCTTTACGGTTGTAAGAATAAGGGTGTAAGAAGCTGAAGATGATGGGTCACGTGTCTTACAAGCATCTTATGGTCGTCAGCTCCACTTGCAAGATCTTCTATCATGGTAGTTATGATCCCCTTATGGGCATGTATTGCTCCCTGTAAACTTCTCTAGATGTCCCTTACATTCTAACTTATGAGTGTAAGTCCCTTTTTCTGGTTATTATGCTTCTCCTTATGGGTATAAGCATTCTTGCAAGGTTCTTTGGATGAGTCTTATGACAGTATGCTCTGGTCGTAATGTAATCATAAGGTGTTATGACTAGCCTATTCCTCACCTGTTGATGTTGAGAGAGCTCAATCGTCTTCATTTTGGCTCTAAATTGCTTGTTTTGGCTCTCTTCCCTCATTATGTGCTACCCGTCACTTGAAATCACAATTTTCACAACGTTTAACATCATCTTCTGAATAAACACTCTAAAACATGCTAATTAAGTGTACACATTAGTATAAAATCATGTTTAATTATACACTTATTAAATTCCCCCACACTTATGTTTTGTTTGTCCTTAAACAAAAAGACACATTACATTCCCAGAAAAATAAGTGCACGACCTTAGTTAATCAAAATTGGGGAATTTCAAGAGTAGTCGGGATAGTTTTAATACATAAATGCTACAAATTTTCAAGTTCCAAAAATAGTTCAACTCTATTCAAGATTATTGAGTGTGTGTGTGTGTGTTACAAATCTCTACTTTGCTTTTTTTGACCTACAAGACTTGCATAGCAAAAATTTATCATTTAAAATTTTCTTTTCTTCAAGGTGGTGGTTTCACACAACTTCTAAGGTATCCTTTTCTCTTGGAGCCCTAAAGAGTGGCTTTCATGCTTAAAAATGGTATCTCTTTCCACCCATTCTCTAGAAGATGGTAGCTTTCACTCACCTGAAGAGATAGCTCTTTCTCCCATTAGGCATATACGATATCCAACTTATTGAGAGTAGCTTCACAATTCTAATAGGGGTGGCTCTTTTTGTCCCAATTTTTTTCTTTTACAAAACAAGTCTTTTTAGAATTGACAAAAAAATTTCACAATTATTCTACTTGAGTTCAATGTAATATCAAACTATGCAAAGTCATCAAAAGTCTAAGTTGCTATAATAGAGAAGTTGTGTGTTTAAAATTGAGCAAATAATCAAGAATATAACAAAACTAAAAAAAAAAATAGAACCTAAAAGTAAACATTCTCCCACCAACCATTCAAATACACCCTCATAGGTCAACAACTTGGCATGTAAAGAGCTCAAATAATCCTAACTCCCTCCCCCATACTTAAAATCATACATTCTTAACATGTATAAAAGAGCATGAACAGGATGACAATGTAAAAAATACAGGAGGTAGAAGGAAGATGAGTACTTCCATAGTGAAAATTGAATAGGCATGATACTTGAATTGACAGGGTGCATTTTTGTTGTGTGCAAATGGTAAAGGTTCACTCAAGGTCAAGAAATGACCGAGTGAATATGTCCTTTAAGGTGAGAGTGTTGGGTCTTGCATTCACTTGGCCTATCAAGAAAGATAGATCATTATTGCTCAATAAAATAAAATAATAGAAAACAATAAAAATTTACTAAAAGTCCAAAAATGAAATATGAAAGTTGCAGGGGCAACCCTTGCTATAAAAGATGAATGCATGTAAACTCAAAATAAAAAGTACAAATAAAAATCAAAATATAAGATTTGGCCAAGTCGGAGGTAGGCGTGGAGTCAGGCGGTGAATGTGGAGTGGTTAGTCGAGTGAAGCTGGAAGAGGCAAGCCAAGATGTCCAAAACGAGGCCTAAGTCGGCCTCGATCCACTCCTAGGACTCCATGATAGTACACTTACCCACTCGGATCTGTTGGTGCTCAGCTCGTAGTGCTTGACTGTGTGTCTCCATCGCTTGGAGGCGTGATCTTTGCTGAGGAGGTGCGGCAGGACTGGAGGTACTCGGGCCAACTGTAGCTAATGGGAAAGACAAGTCACTATTACTAGACTCGTCCTCTGACTCCTTCCCTGAGCCCTCATCGCTGGGGACTGGTAGATCAAATGTGATGGGGTGAGGATGTATATGGATCCATGACACATGACTATTTTCATCAGGCACAAAGTGTCCATCTTGAGGGTTGTCGTGCTACCCACACCCTCCTGTCCCTCCAATCGGTCCACTAGTCCCATCCCCCTTATCAATCTCTTGATGTTGGGACTGGTGATGATCTCTCCAAGGTGTTCATGCTAGCCCTAATGTGCAATAAAGTTTGCCAATATGTAGCCTAAATGGATGGGGTATCACTCGATCATGTTGTGGAGGAAGAGGACCTTCTGTCACCCACCACCCCTGTGTTATCCACTCATGCTACATAAGAGCAGCTCATTACAGCAGGAACATATCTATGGGTAGGTCGAATCAAGCATGAGGCCTTAGTTAGGCCTGACATGTAGTTCTGCCCTTAGAATCTTGCCATGAAAATTGAAAGAAATGATATACCTTCAAGCAAGAGAGGAAAATTGAAAACATCAATAAGGTGAAAAGCTTCCAAAGTGGTTAAAATATGCTTTAGTGTGCTCTAGAATAAGAATAAGGGACAAAGGGAAAAGAATGAGATGAGATGAGCTTGCCAGCAACAAGAAATGGAGGAGAGAAAGCAAAATGAGTGCCCAAATATCACCACCGGTACCTTAAACCTAGTTGCTAATGGGCGACCTACTAGTGTAAGTTGAGATAGTAAGTTTCTCTGTCTATCTCATATAGGATATTTACGACCATAAGGCCCTTATGTAAGGATTTCATCTCCTTGACAACCTAGGTTGCAACCATAATTGGTTACATTGTGGACTGTAAGGCTCTTTAGACATCCCTTATGGTCATCCTTACGGGCTTAAGTACCCCATAAGGTACTTGATGGATGTGTTACGTGTGTGAGTTAACTATACAAATAATGTCAAAGTTAGTCTGTGAATACCGCAAGTGTACAGGTTGTCAAGTAATACCTCGTGGGTGAGTACGAGGATCATATTTTCCTCACACTACACCATAATGGGTCTTTAGAGGCATTTATTTTGCGGCGTTTTTTCCAAACGCCATTATATTTATGACTTTAGAGGTGTTTTTCCATAAACGACACTCATAATTTACTCGGCATTTTCCCAGAAGTGCCACTAAAAGTCTTGTCAGATTTAGTGCGCTTTTTGTAAAAACGCCCGCTAAATTCTAGATGTTATTAAATTTCAAAGTCATAAAATTTATATTTAGCGGCATTTTTTAACTAAAACGACACTAAAGTCATAATACTATTAAATTTCAAAGCACAAAATTTATGTTTAACGGCTTGTTTATAATAAACGCCACTAAAGTAATGTAATTAGTGGCGCTTTTTAGAAAACACGCCCGCTAAATTCTCGATATAATAAAAATTTGAAACTAATAAAATTTATATTTAGCGTCGCTTTTTAAAACACCATAAAAGAATCAGTACTTTAGTGGCGTTTTATGACTAAAAACGCCGCTAAAGTTATGATATAATTAAATTTTAAAAAACCAAAAAATTTAGATTTAGCGGCGTTTTTTCACAAACGCCGTGAGATGGTAAAAAAAATTTTATTTGAAAATTTAGAAAAATTAAAAATTCCATGGCTTTGTCCCAAAAAACCCGTAAAATCTATTTTTAATTTAAAAATTACAAAAATTAAACTTTAGCGCGCTTATGCATAAAAGCACGCCTAAAATTTATTTTTTTGAAAAATTCAAAAATTTTGCGCCATCTTTTCGAGAAAATTTGAATTTGACGCCATTAATTTTAGAAATTTTTATTTAGCGGCTTTTTTTAAGAAAAGCATGCTAAATACCATCGCTTTTTATTTTCTATAAATACCCTTTGATATTGAAAAAGTGTGAAAAATGATACCAAGTTATGATGAAGAAGATGAAGATGAAGATGAAGAAAATGTGATGACGATGATGACTGACGCGATAAGAAGAAGAAGAAGAAGAAGAAGAAGAAGAAGAAGATGATGATGATGATGATGATGATGATGATAGAAACTAGAAGAAAAAGAAGAAACAAGATGTGAAGAAGAAGAAAAAATAGAAGAAGAAGAAGAAAAGAAGAAAAAGAGAAAATAATAATAATAATAATAATAATAATAATAATAATAATAATAATAATAATAATTTAAAAAGAGAAAAGAGAATAATTTAAAAATAAAAGAAAAATCTAAAAAGGAAAAATAATAATAATAATAATTAGAGTAGTTGTTTTTTTCTTTTCTTTTTATATCATGTTATTTACATTAATTTTTTTAAATTATTTTTTAAAAACGCCGCTAAAGAATAAATAAATGCCGCTAATTTAGTTGCGTTTACAAATAAACGCCGCTAATATAATTCATAAATTAATTATTTTATAAGGTATAAAACACCGCTAAAGGAAATAAAAGCGCCGCTAATTTAGCGGCGTTTATCTTGAAACACCGCTAACTGCTGGGATATTGCCGACACTATCTTTGGAGGCGTTTTACCCGGCGTTTTCTGAAATCGCCGTTATGGTAATTAGCGGTGTTTAAAAACGCCGCTAAATGTTAAAAAAAAACGCCGCTAAAGACCCATTATGGTGTAGTGCCGGAATGGCGAGAAGCTCCTATTGTTTCTTTTACACTTAATCATTAGCCTAAACATTTACATTTTTTCTTTAGATTACTTCTATAATTTATTACACAATATAATTGGAGAATCATTAAGCACAATTTGAATGAGCTTGGGTGGTTGTATGATAGTTATCTTGATTAATATTTATGATAGTTGTTGAGTACGACAATTGTATTCTAGAATTGGGCCAGGTAGTTTCTTGGAAACTAGGTCTAAATCACTAGGAACTTAAGGTGAAATATCTTACCCCAACCCCCTATATTTGCCTTAAGTACGAGAATTCCTCAATATAGGACAAACCAAACCCTAAGCCTAAGGGGCAATCAATCCCTAATCTAGAAATCTAGCTATGCCTAATTTCTTAGCGCATGCATAGATCTATGATGGCATATGTGTTCTTAATGTAGGGCATATCTTCCTTGTCCATATTAACAAGAATATCAATCAAGGAGCATGCAATGAATTACATAAACTAGAAAGATTTATTGAATTAAACAATCAAGATTCATAAATAATAATCGAGGGGCCTATACATATAATTCTCTTAGAATTGGGTTCTCATGGATCATAAAAGAAAGAATTAAATCAAGAGAGAGCCATAAGACCAAAGAATAAATATGCATTTAAAGAATTTCTAAATTAACTCCCTCTAATAGGTCTTTGAAGATTAAGGGTGAGAGGATCCCAAGATTGACAAGACAACATTGAATCTCTTCACGTGACCTTTGGTAAAGATAATCATCGAATTACCCTTGAGAAGCTCATGTAGACTCTACTAAAATATACTTAAAATTCATCTCCAGCCACTCAGATCTCCAAAACTCCAGTCCTATTTTATTTGGTAAAAGAATATCCTTGAATTTTAAGAAAACTAGGGAATTTATAGAATTAACTCAGCCACGGTCTGACCACAGGCACGGTGATGCCCGTGATGAGTAAGTTATTACTTGAGCTCCAAGTCACTGGTGAGTCATCGTAAGACACTCTAAAAAGAAAGCATACGATTTCTCGATCGTAAGTACACGGGTCGTTAAGTAATAACCTCTCGCGTGAGCACGAGAGGGTCGTATTCCCAATGGCCCTGAGATCTACTATTAGTTACTTTTAGTGATCACTATTTAGTCTATCAAAATAGGGTTATTGTTTGCAAAAATAAAAACTAAAGAAAATAAAACTTGTGAGTAAATAAAACAAGGTAAACAACATAATCCCGAACAAATGCAAGGATGAAGAAACCAAGTGTGAAGGAAAGCCTCTGGCGAAGATTTCCCCGGGAGAAGACTATGCATGGATGACAATGAGAAATTAGCACAAGGTTGGCTTGGTTTTGGTCTACTAAATTCAGATGTCGACTACCCCGGAACTTCCATGGTGTAGACCTAATCCAATACGGATTCTTTCAATACCCGAAACATTCGATGTATTGGTACAATGAATCCCCTTTCAATCATCATATAACCTAATACAAGCTAGCATCCCACCAAAAAAGTATTATTCAAAATTAATTCTATGGAATCCATCCATTGTAGAATGAATAAGTAAATGATAGATTTAAACCAATAACATAAACCACACATTAAATTAAAGCAAATGAACATCATCCATACATAGTCTCCTCCCAAGGTTCACCAGAAGCCCGGTGGCCTTGGGAGTCTAGTTTGACATGGCAAAATGAAAGAGCTCAAAATACATATAAAGTATAACAGAAATTTTCAATGAACTCCCTCGAAATGTCGGCTAGAAGGTGGTGATGAGAACTCATCGAATACGCGCTGTCAAGTTCCTTGATGTTATCTTTGATTCTCCTCTTCATATATCCTTAAAATGCTCTCCAAAATGGCCTCCTATGATGAGAAATTCATTTAGGGTTGCTTGGAAGTAGATGGTGATAAAGCTCCATCTCAAAGCCGTAAGGATGGACATATATACTCATTTATGTGTACAAGCAAGTGTGCGGGCAAAACCGAGGCCGCACAAGTCTCTTTGGTCTTCAAAATGGCTCATCCCAAGCCTATGCGGGCTGGTGTGTGGGCCGCACACTAGGAAGCATAGTTCACTGCTAGCGCTGTGCGGTCTCTGTGCGGCTCGCATAATGACCGCACAGTCCACTATCTGGTTTGTGTGGGTTGTGCCGAGCCGCATAAGGCTTCTTTGGCTTGGTGTGGTTCGTCTGGTTTGCATTTAGAGCTTATGAAAACTTTGTTTCTTCATCAATTTTCTCCGAAATAACTCAAATATTGCTCATCCTAGCATATATGGGCTCTCAATATCCTGAGATAAAAAAGTACATAAAGTGCATAAAAGGACATCAACATTAATCAAAAGTGCATGAAAGTACAAAGAATTTATAAGTAAAACATGGTGCATTTAGAAACTTATTAGTCATGTCCTAGCACGGCTTTTTAGGCATTGTGTGGTGAGATCACAGGCGTGATGGGCTTTTACAATGGCTGTTGTGAGGCCGATCGGCTTATGTGTTGCTTATAGTGGTTCCATGCTTCCACATCATGATAACGACAGTGGTGAGGGTAGACAACGACCGTGGTAAGATGTCACCACGGCCGTTGTAAGTCGTGGTGAAGCTCTAATTCAACAACTTAGCATATTTTGCTTCAAAACATCCCCGAATTCACTTTTTTTCCTAATTCAGAAATAAAGGATGCGGTGAACAAAAGAATGATATTTTGTACTAGTTAGGTGCTAAACATGTTAAATTTCATGTCTAATGCAGTGTAAATTACATAAAAAACATATGAACTTTCTAGCATTTATCAGTACCCTTGGTTATAAGAAATGGAGGTACAGGCCGTAAGGGACACAATGAAGTAAGCTATAAGGCTCACTGGATAGTCCTTATGGTCGATTTACAAGCATAAGGTAGTGTGTAAGCTACCCACTGAAATCTCTCCTAGAGTTTATGGGCTGTAATGGTCTTTTGGTCTACTCGTAATGCTCTTTCGATGATCCTTACCGCTCCCCTTATGGGCGTAAGCCACCTGTAAGGTACCTTGACAATTTACTCCTTAGGATATACGGGCCATAAATAAACTTGGAAAACCCTCTGAATTCCCTTTGTGGGTTGGGTTATGGGCGTAAGGATGCTTGTAACCTTCTCTGTCTAGGCATTATGACCAAGCTTATTGGTATAGTAGCCCGTAAGCTATCCTAGAAAATAAGCAAAGTTACTGCTGTTCTAACATGAATGTCCAAATCCAAAATATGACCTGAGAAGCACAAGATAAGTACTAAGACATCAAACATACACAACCAACTCATAAAAAAGGATAAGACACAACCGAGCATTTATCACTAAAGCATGAAAACAGACAATTACTAACTAACCAATAAAATATGATAAAAAAATATGAAAAATGATTGGGTTGCCTCCCAAGAAGCACTTGTTTTACATTACTAGCTTGAAGTACCTAGTTCAGGCATGCTAGGGAGGTTCCAAAAAGGAATACTCCCCGCCTTGATGTTTGTGTCTACATAACAATGCTCAAGTCCACAATTGTAGAAAATCAGGAACTTATGGAGAAAAGGTTTGAGCTTGCCTTTTTTTCCCCCTTGAGTGACTACCCTCCATTGCTTTTTTGTGCATTTGTGCCCCAATTTCACCTTTGTGAAGTGAAGGAGGTATGTGGTCATCTTGAGGATCATCCAATGACTCCTCGAAAGGCTTCTTGTTGACCATGTCCTACATATAGTCATCAATAATCAAATCAGTTACATCCACATAAAAACATGAATCATCGGAATCAAAATAATGTTTTATAGCATTTGACAATGCAAAGACAACCTCTTTATCACCAACCTTAAGTGTTATCCTTTCATTACTAACATCAATTAGGACCTAGGAGGTGGCTAAAAATCACTGACCTAGAATGAGAGGCACATATGCATCTTCATCCACATCTAAAATGACAAAATCCATGGTAAAAAAAAAAATTGTCAATCTTAACTAGCATATCTTCAATAATGCTCCTAGGATGACTAATAGATCTATCAGTTAATTTCAAGGTCACCCTAGTTGGTTTCAAGTCACTAAGCCCTTGTGCACATGGTGAATGACATGACATTGATACTAGCCCCTAAATTGGCTAAAGAATTTCCATTAACCAAATCACCAATCATGAAAGGGATAGTGAAACTCCATGGATCTTTATTCTTCTTCAGCATCTTAATTTGAAGAATTTCTAAACTTCCTTCACTCAATGTTTCTATGGAGACTTCTTCAAATTTCCCCTTGTTTGTTAGTAAATCTTTGAGAAACTTAGCGTACTTTGGTATTTGAGGCAAAGCTTCAACAAATGGTACATTGATGTGTAATTGCTTGAGTAAGTCCAAGAAATGTTTGAATTGCTCAGTTGTTTGATCCCTCTTTAACCCTAAGGGATATGGTAGCTAGGGTGTGCACTTCTTGACTGATAGATATGTACTCTTCTGTATTATCGGAGTAGATTCCTTCTTTTGCACCAACTCCTCTTGAGCTTTACCAATTGGTTCATTTTCCTTACTTGGGGGGGGAGGGTTCCCTCTTCGTCTCTACTTCCTTATCACTCCTAAGGGTGATAGCCTTGGGATGCTTTCAAGGGTTTACCTCGATCTTGCTCGATAAACTGCAATGTGGTGTCTCAAATAAAGTCTTCACAATTTATTCAACCTGATTTTCCAAATTTTGAAGTGATGTTGGTTGGTTCCTTATGGTGGACTCAATACTCTGAAATCATGCAACTGATTGCTAAAACTCATATCTTTAGTTTAGATAAACTAGGTCAACACATTCTCAAGAGTGGGCTTCTGGTCATACAGTGGATGAGAAGTAAATCCTGGTGGGTGATTTTTTTGCTACCCCTGATTATTGCAAGAAAAGTTTGGATGATTCCTTAATCTAGAATTGTTTGTGTTGCTATAAGGGTTCCTACGTGGTTGAAGAGCACTACCAATGAAGTTTACTTGTTCGGTGGGTTTGTGCATTACTCCTAAATAAGGAAATCAGTGGCCATATGTCATCCCCTAAATGTCTTGCAAACCATAGCAGATGCTGATTTTAGGAGTGATAAACTATTGATTTTCTTACTCAAGACTTCTATTTGGGCAGCTAATGGTGTAACTTCACTGACCTCTAATACCCTAGCTGCCTTGGTAACTAACTTTCCTCGTGGTTTCCACTAACAGTTGTTTATTAGCTATCTCCTCAATCAATTATTTGGTTGCCTCTTGGGTCATACTACCAAGTGATCCTCTCACTACGAAATTGATCAACTGTCAAGAACTTTGATTAAGTGCCTAATAGAACATCTAGACCTCTAATACACTCATGAAGATTGTGATGTGGGCACCTCCAATAAATCCTTGAACCCATGTCTCAAATAGAGACTTGGTGTCCGCCTGAGTAAACAGAGGTAATCTCCTACCTCAATTTAGTGGTCATTCTTGGTGGGAAGTACTGACTGAGAAACGCTTCCACAAGTTACTCCCACATAGTGATGGAGTCACAGGAAGTGCTTGAAGCAACTGCTTGGCTCAACCTTCAATGAAAATTTAGATAGTCTCAGCCATATTGCCTCTTCTTAGACTCCATTCATCTTAAACATGTTGTATATCTCCAAGAACTTCCCCAATGTGGCTGTTAGGATCCTCATCCAGCAAACCATGAAACTACATTGTATTTGCTGAAATATTTGCACAAAAGCATATTTCAGTTCAAAATTATTTATTGCTGATAAGTTCTTGAGTAGACATATTTATCTATATGTTTTACATACATTGAACATCATTTTTATAATGGTTTATGTCTCATAAAGTGTATTTGGTATTCCTTTGTGCAAATAGGTTGTGAAGGTCTTGAAAGAAGAAAAAAAAGTAAAGATAGGTTATGAAGGCACCTTTTGGGAGTTTTTGTGCAGTATAAGGATCAAGACACAAGATGAGCTCATGCACATGGGGGTGTGTGCCAACTTACAAGAGAATTCAAGCCAAATTGTGAGTTGGAAGGGCACAAAACACTATAGCAACATACTATTCATGTGGCAGGGTGAAATTTCCACTCGGTTAGGTGGGCGGTTCTGCAGCCTATAAGTGCCTGTGGAAGGCTCACATGGTCACTCGGAGTCAAGTGATGGCCCAATTTCAAGTTATAAATAGCCAATTTGCCCTATTTGTTTTTTTATCTTTTGTACAGCTCTTGAGATGTGAGGTGGCTAGGGTTTGGAGAAGAGGCCTTTGTGGCTTAGGAGGCATTTCTTCACCAACTTTGATCGATTCCTCCTCCGCCATAGCATCAAGGAAGCTACCAGTAACCCTATCTTCGGAGTGGATTCCATCGAGAGATCGAAGCTCTCCATCAAGGCCATTAGTTCAGATATAGGGGGGTTTGTTTCCATGGCTTTTATATACTTTCATTCATTAATGGTTTGTTTTGTATATTGCTCCATGGAGACCTAAACCCCTAGAGGGTATTTGGATTTGTGAAACCTAGGATTCTAATCTTGTGTGGATTTACTTCGTCTTTCTATTTAATCCGAGTTTGGTTGAGTTTTAATCTTCTTTCCCTAATGCTTGCTTGCCTTATTGATCTTATAGTCGTTTGGTTTGTATGATTTGTTTACCTCGGTGAGAGAGGTCTTCATTAGGGTTAGAACCTCAAGATTGAAAATGGTTGATAGGGTGAGTCATGAGATAGTGGAGCATCCTCTTTCCCCTCTGATTGGTGTATTCTATCTCTGCATTCCCTAAGCTCTAAGCAACCATATGTGGTGTGAGGTTTTGAGACTGAGATATTTCTTCACCCGGACCTCATAGGGGGTTAGGGACTTTTCACCTAGAAGTAGGGTTAAGTCTATTCTTAGGAATCGGATACACTCTTTGGAATCCCTAGAGTCTATTGTGGTCATATGTGGTGTGAGGTGTTGAGACAGAGAGATTTCTCCACCAGGACCTCATAGGGGATCACTATTGGTGATCTGGAGACAAGATCCGATTATCATTGGATTTTCATGACTTAACCTACTCATTCTAGAAACACTTTGCATACCCGGTACCTAATATTTGAATCCTAAGGGGAGCCTTGCCCGAATACCCCATTCTTACTAATTGAGATATCCCTCTATTTTACCTTTGCGTATTCATCTTTGGTATTTATTTCTTTGCACACTAGATCATCACATCATCCCATTGATCATTAGGCTAGATAACAGAGAAGTAGTTAGTACTAGTAACCCTGTTCCCTTTGCATTTGACTACCTAACCTGTTGGGTACTTTATTACTTTGACACCCATGCACTTGTGGTACACACATGCAAGAGGTGTGTCAACTGCTACTAGCATTTTGACTATACAAGACTGAGATTCAATTAGTGCCAATCTAGCATAATCAGTTAGAGGCCTCTGATAATCTCCTTGCTCTGCCATTATACCAGAATGTTCTCCTTCTACCCTCACAGTAAATGATCCTGTCTTAGTCAATATTGTTGTCTACAATCATATGCCAATCAATTTTTCAATGTTGATGTTGTTCTCCATAATTCTTGATACACTGGAAATTAACAAGAGAGTATGAATTAGAATGAATACAATAACAAACGTTAAAAACAAAATGTAAAAAGAAAAGAAATGGCTAATTTGATGGAATAGAATAAATGTTGCTAAAATCTCTAATTACCAGGTAATGACACCAAAAATTTGATAGGTAAAACCATAGTCACCTACTAAACGCAAATGTACTTTCCAATAGAGTAATAAAGTGTGTTAAAAAGCAGGGATATCAGTCCACAGAGAACTCAAGAATACTAAAACTGAATATAAATCCGTCCATCATCCTAATCACAATAGTGAGGTGTAAATGCAGACTAAGAAGCAAGAATAAAAAACACAAATAAAAAGTTTGACAAAACAAGCATGAAGAAAGGGTGTCTGAGCATATACTTCCCCAAGGGTTCGTTAGGACCTGGACAATGGTTGTATAAATTCTTTCAATCCAATTAAACTGAGAAAGTTCATAAAACATGCTACCCCCTTTCTCAAGGTGAATAACAATTGATGGGTCACGATCCTTATAGGCATATTACGGCTGTAAGCTCCTCTTGTAAGGTCTTCTATCTTGGTGTTATGGTCTAGCTTACAATTGTAAGTGCTGCACTGTAAACTTTTCTGGATGGTGCTTGTGAGCCCTCCCTTACAGGTATATACTGATCCCTATAAGCTCCTTTGAATGGCCCTTTTGGTCCGACTTACTTGATGAGTGTACAATATTCTATTATTATATATCATTTTGTACGCTCATTTTTCTTGTATTAGGACCATATTGTGGAATTTGGTGCTAAACCTAGTGTGTCTTACATTCTCAAACTTTGGGTAGCACTTAAAGATGAGAGAGAAATAAAAGAAGCATTCCAAACCCTAAACGAAGAAGCTTGAGCTCTCTCAGCATCAACTAATCAAAGACAAGGCAAACAGGATAGCTTACAGGCAACTTACGGCTTGACTTATAAGTGGAAGCATCTTCCAGAGAACCTTGTGGGCATGCTTATGCCCATAAGGGAGAGTTCAGAGCCAAATTAAAGGACCTTACAGACAAGGATTACACTCGTAAGAATGCACATAAGGACCATCTAGAGGAGTTTACAACTAGAGCTTACGCTTGTAAGGACGATCGTAAGGACTACACAATAAAGCTTATGGTCAAGTGCTTACGGCCGTAAGCTGAACCGTAACACAAATAGAAGACCTTACAGATGGGGCTTATAATAATAAGTGTTCCCAGTAAGGCTCATGACCTATCTTCTTCAGCTCCTTACGGCTACGTCTTTACACCCGTATGTAGCCCGTAACTAGCCAAGTATAAATAGACCTAATGAGAATTTTTAGGGCATCTTTTGCTTAATCTTGAATCCCTTTTGGGGACTAAGCTAGGGAAGAGAGGAGGCAAATCTCCAGGGCTCAAGGAGTGATTCTAGGAGGAGATTTGAATCTGCATTCAATGGGAAAGAGATTGTAGCCGTCAAGCTCATCCTTGGAGGCGTTCATGGAAGGTTCTTTGGAGTTTTCGGGTGATCTATCTCTGGAACGATTAAGAAGGTGTTATCTTCATGTTTTCAATGTTTCTCATTGTGTCTTATTGTTTGAATGGTTGTCCTTCATTAATGAAGGGCTAATTTATTAGATGTCTAGGCATAGTCGAACTCTAGGGTTTATCTTTTGACATTGGTTGTTAGATTCATGTGATTTACTTATTTTCTTTATTGCAATCCATTCTATTTGAATCTAGTTGCATGTTTGAATGCTTAATTGCTATTATGGTGAAAGCACTAGTTATCATACTCGATGTACTTTGTGACAAGTAAAAATACCCACCTAGTATAGACATACCTCAAATAGAGGGAATTATGAGTAAGCCTAGAAATAAGGTACCCAAGTGAGTTGATGATTATCTTCGTGCTCTTTGTAATCATGTGGAATAGTATTTAGGGGAAATTGCATCTCTATTTTGTATTCAGATTATGGGTAAGCTCTTCTTATAAGAGTGATTACCAACTTAAGAGATTCTTATTAGCTTATAGTGAGGTTTCACAGAGTATTAATGTGATTGTGTGGATGATTGTATCAGCTCTACACTGATTCAGTTACTCTTCGACCTTGAAAGAGGGCTTTAGTATGATTTAGGAAACCTCTCAATTCAAAGAAGATTTCATACCTAGACAATCTTTGTCCTATACTTTATGAAAACCTCGAGAGATACTATGCATGGACATTGTTCCTTACCCTAATTCTCTTTTGCTTTATTCTGTATTTCTTGTTTTTACTTTCTTTTATTCACACACATCACTCAATTTCTTAGGCCAATTTTCAGAATTAGGGTTACAACTAGTAATATCATTTTTCCCCTGTGGATTGACATCCTGCTTTCACACACTTTATTACATGATCGGCATGTGCACTTGCGTTCCTATCATCATCGGTATAAGTCTTGCCCATAAATCTTATTTTCTAGTCATTATGCTTCTCCTTATGGCCATAAGCATGCCCTCAAGGTTAGAAATCAAACCCACAAGTAACACCCTTGAAACCTCACCCAAATCTCAGTCAAGACTGTACAAGGAAAGAGGAGAGGTTGAAGATTGGATCCTTTTTTCAAGCTTCCCAAGGCCTTGAGTACTCCTGCATGGAGTGATAAGGTTGGTACAATGGATAGTGGCATGGTCAACAGTAAGGCTATCGGTGAGGAAGATGCTAAGAGTTAGGGGAAATTAAAAAAAACACAAAAGAAAGAATGAGTTCATAGGTCACTAAGGAGAAAAATAAGAAAAACAAAGGTTGAAGGGTTTGACTTGGAGGGTATGGTCCACAAAAAAGTGTGAATTGTAATGAGTGGGATATGTTCCACTCAATAATGAAGCCAAATCTTGATCTTTAAGGTCCATCCTTCATGAATTCTCTATTGAATTTTATAGAGATGATGTTTGCTGGGATTTAAAAAAAAAAATAAGGTGTGTGCGCTCATGTGTAGAAAGTGAAAAAAGAAAGAGAGAAGATGAGATAGCTCTAGCTTGTTTTGATCTTATCTTGTTAGGCTTAGGTCTTTGTTGTTTGAGGTGAGTGACACACCCCTTACAAGGCGCAAGTGCAGAAGTCATCTAGTAATAAGATTACACAATGGATTGGGTACTCGAATCCACAGGGAATAGGAGTACTAGTAATAACTATAAACTTGTTATCTAGCCTAAACAATGGAGTGCAGTGATCAATTATACAAGTGAGCATCCAAGAAAAGACAAGCAAGCAAATATACATATGAAGAGGAATCTGTCAAGATAAATGGGGACCCGCATAATGTCCCCCCTAGAATCTTATGATGAGTGGTAGACTATTATTATGTTTCCTAAATGAGTATGGTTAAGGTGTAGGAAATCTATAGATGCATCGATCCCTACACCTAGCCTACCGATGATTAATCTAATCCCTTACGAGGTCTCGGAGGAGAGTTCTCTTGACACCTCACACCACATATAACTGCTTGGAGTTCAAAGGATCCCAAGTAATAAACCCGATTCCTAAGAAAAGATCAAATCCTATATCTAGGAGAAAGATTTCTAATCCTATACTCTCGACAATTCACACCACTTATGACTGTAAAGAGTTCTTAGAATATGAAGGTAGGGAAAATCACATTGGAAGAGAAAGGGAATGCTCCACTACCTCATATCTCACCCTCTCAACCCTCTTCAATCTAGGTGAATCTAATTTTAGTGGTAAACTCTCTCATCACTAGAGAAATTAGAATATACAATCAAGCAGGATAGCTAATAGGGATTGCATGGCAATGAAAACTCAAGGTTGAAACTCAACATAAAACCTAATTAAAAGAAACACAATAAAAGTTGATACAATATTAGATTCTAGTGTTCACATGTCTAAGTATTTACCAGAGGTTTAGCTCTCCATGAGCAATACAAAATCTAATCAATGAATGAATGAAAGCAAGTAAAATCCATAAAAAAACCTCATTTCCAAATCTGAATCAAGTTATCGGAGAATCCTCTAATAGCTATGATGAAAAAGGAATCGATGAAAGTTGGTGAAGGAATGACCCCTTGAGTGCAAAGACCTCCTTTCCAAACCCTAGTCGCTTTCCCCTCTCAAACTTGTGGGGGAAAAATACCCAAAATCACTTGAGTTACCTTTTATAACAACAAATCGAGGCTGCACACAGCCTCCCACACCCCCGTGTGGATACTTGTGTACTATTTTGTAGGGTGCTATAGTAACTTGCTACAATGTGTGAGGTCACATGGCCGTGTGAAATGGTGCATGGCTTCCTGGTTATTCATATTGTTGAAATAGCTTTTAAAAATCATGCATGTGCTGTTAAACACACGTATGATTGCCCTTGTGCCATCTTGACATATCAAATGGCTTTAGAATTCCCATAAGTCAGCACATACGCCAATGTATATGTTCCACCCCATGTGTTTGCTCTTGTGGCTCAAAGAAAAACTTCATAAAATACTTCACACCCTTATCTTTGCTTCCTTTCTTTTTAAATCTCCTTCACACACCCTGATTGTATAAAAGAACACAAAATACATGATATTAATGAAAATTACTGAATAGAATCATGCTCGATGTACATAAAAGATGTGCTACAATATGTATAAACATGCACTTATCAGTAGGGGAAGGTTGTATAAACCCTTGTCATCCCCCAATCTAGTAGTAGCATTGTCCTTCATGGATGTAGACTTTTCTTGGCCAGACCATGTTAAACTTAGTACGTTCTATGTTCTTATGATTGTACTTGTATTCCTCTTCACTTTGTCTTTGTATTTAAGGCATTGGTTGTATATTTGCAATAATGAGCACCAATTCAATGAATTGATGCACTTATTTTCCACTTCCTCCTTGCAACAAATTGTAGACTTATTGTTTTGATCTTTGATTGTAGAGATGGTTTACAAAATAAAGAAATTTTAAAAGGTTAATTGAGAGAAGTTACATAATTAATTAGCTATTAAATTAAAAATGTAATTCCTTAATATATCATAATAAATAATTATTATAATTATAATAATTGGGCGTTAAAAAATTTTAAAATTTTTAAAATTCATAATGAGGGTTCCAAAATTGGGAGACTTAAGGCCATTGCTTTAATGGAGATATATCTTTGAATGCCCTTCCATCAATGAAGTAATGAATACAACAATAGAAATGAATGATGCACAATGGAAATGGATATAAATGAGGGATGCAGTAAACATTGAGATTGCATGTGTGTAGACATGGCATATAAGTTTGTATTATTGTTTATTTTAACTCTTAATGTATAAACACTTTTCATTTAAGTCATTCAACTATACAAATTTGTTCATTTTGACCTACTAGTTGTATATAGATATTATATATTTCTATAAAATCACTTGTCATATTAGCTGAAAATGTTGGAATATACATATTTGCATAGTTTAGAGGTCAAGACAAAGAGTTTTGTATAGTTTGTGAGTTAAAATGACCATTTTTATATTTTCAAGGTCAAAACATACAAACAAGCATCAATAAGTGGCTATAACCCTAATAGAAACTTACAATTTTATTCTTTTTATAACTTTTCCTTATTTAAATATCAAATCAATTTATTTTTTTAAAAAGGATTGAGAGTAGGAAAAGGCTTATGTAGAATTGAAGGCAATTATTAGAAATTTCATTAGGACTTTATGGGAACATTAAAAAAAAAGAAATTACAAAATAAAAAGCAAATTTTAAAAGTAAAGAGGTGTTAATCAATGGTTTGATCCTTGGAATGTGGTATGATCATTGGGGTGAAGCTAAATCTTGATCTCTTTTAATCTAATTGTCTAGATTTTTCTATTGCTTATATAGGGTTATGTCAGTTGGGTTTTGGGAGAGAGAGAAAGGTAAAGGCTGAGTGCTCTTGTATGTAGAGAGTGAAAAGAAAGAGTGAAGAAAGTAAGAGGAGATCTCTTGTTTTTTGCATGATCTTATTAAAGTAAGGTAAGATCCTTGTTTTTGAGGTGAGGTAAAGTTATTAGAGTTTGGTAACCTCTTTTAGCTTTGTGCTTATTTATTGTACTCTTGTAATTCCTAAAGATATAGTGAAGCATTATCCTCCTATGCATGTAGGCTTTTTCTTGGGCAAAAAATGTTAAATTTGGTGCCTTCTTTGGGTATCCTCTTTGCATTGTCTATCCATTACACTACTACTAGCTGTTTGTAAAATTGTACATCAAGTGTTCGATGAATTGCCACACTCATTTCACATTTCCTCCCATGCAACAACTGATATTAGAGCTATGCTTTAGGAGTATGAAGGTTGTCTATGGTTGCAATTGAGTGAATTGGAACTTGTATTTAAGGTGATTTAGTCTCATAGCTATGGACAAGGCAATGAAGTTTGAAAAGCTCACGGAGGATGATTGGCCAATATGGAAGGTTATGATGGAGGATTTGTGGAATCGAAAATACCCGCCCTAGCATCATGTCGATTAAGAGACACCGGGCGATATATCGAATCACAAATGTTATTTTATTTTATTTTATTTTTATCTTTGTGGGATCTTCCATTCCTAACAGAGGCAAGCCTCTATTATTAATTACCCCAACTGAAATCTTAGGAACCTCGATTAAAGGGCTCAAGTACAAGTAAAAGCAGGAAAATGTGCAAATTATAAATGTTATTATTTATTATATATATAAATTCATTACATTATTTATATGTCAACATACAACTTTATATATATATATATATCATATATCGTTGCTGCCAGGGGCGGAACCAAGGGGCGGCTAGCAGGGGCTGAAACCCCCCCTCGGCGTCGGAGAAAATACTTTTTAAGTAATATAAGATTTGATGTTTTCGATTTTTCTATAATTAATTTCATGAAAAATACAATATTTGGACATATAAAAATGTGAAATGTGAATGTGCTTGAGTGGTTAGTGGGTTTATTTATAAGGTATGTGATCTTTTGGCCCACCCAAGTTCAAATCCCACTTGATGCGTTTTTTTCACATTTTATTTTTTTAATTTAAAATTACTATTATTTCAAAATTTTAATAAAATAAATCTTATATACAAATTTTAGTAATTTAAAAAAAAGTTTGAATTGATCATGAGGCCTAACATATATACATATATGTTATAATCTATCGTATATGCTAGAGTGAAACAATAAAAGTGTTTTTATAAACAATAATTTAGTTGTTTGTAGTGAGAGGGATCAATTTTACCATATTTTTTTAAAAAAATACAAACTTGAGATGTATTCTTATTAATTAAATTATTGAAAATCTCATATATTTGCTATTGGTAATAACAAAATTTTAAATTATACTTTAGATTTTTTTAATATGTGTATTCAAATTTTGGTTATATTAGCACATTATTCTTCATTTAAAATAATTATTTTGTTGGATTATTATTTTTTTACTTTTTTTACTTTTTTTTCTTGCCTATAGGCTTCAGCCCCCCTACCATCAAGCCCTGGTTCCATCCCTGGTTGCTGCTGTTGAATCCCTTGTTGTTGTCTTAAAATATAAATCTCATTATTGCCTTGAAATTTTTATTTTTATTTTAGAGATTGCCGCTGCCTCGAGATGAGTTTTCTTGCCATTGCTTTGGAATGAGTTCACTGCACTAGATTGCTGATGCATCAATTTTACATCGCTCAAATTTGAGACATCTTAAATTGGGTTAATATTTGGTAAGCTCCAAAGTTGCAAAATATGTGCAATAGTACATCATTAAATGTAGTCCAAGAACATAAATGAAGGAACGAACCGGTTCATGCATCCTCAAATTTATATACGTGTTAATTATAGGTACCCATCTCACACATGATCACTTTAATATATCATTTCTAAAATATATATATATATATATATATATTTTAATTCATGCTTATCTTATGTGCCTCTTTTGAATAGTGGAGCCCGCCTTTGGATTCTTCTCTTTAGTCCACGTAAGCATGCATGCACACAATAGCATGCTTCTCATTTTCCTTTTATTTCTTATATATTTAGTTTATTTCATTATATTTCTTTTCATATATATATATATATATATATAAGTGCAATTATGGGCCTTTCGTGGTTCTATATATGCATGAATGGACAATGGTGGGTCACAAATATCTTGATTTCTACAGCACCTTAAACTTAGCAACCAAGTCTTGTGTAGTCACTGAAGGCATTGCCAAAAGGACGACGTGTTGCTTGAGAGTAGTGTGCATGTCTATAAGGGAGTGTTTGGATGAGGGGATTGTACACTATTGGTATGGGATTGATTGCTAATAGGGATATATACCCATGTTTGAGTATTTTACTATTAGCTTAGTAATTAGTAATGTAGATAATTGTATGGTGTATAGTGAAGGAATTTGATTACTCCCAAAATTAGGGGGCATATAGGGGAATAAACACTATTGATAGTAAAATGACATTTTTGCTCCTAGTTAAGATTTAATTAAATAATAATTATTAATTTAAATAACTAATTATAATAATTAAAGTAAATAATAATTAACATAAATTAAGCCATTTAAATATGATAATAATTAAAATATATAATAGTTATTTATAAACATATTAGATTATAATAATTAAAATATATGATAGTTATTTATATACATATTAAATTATAATAATTAAAGTGAAATAACAGTTTTGCCCCTACATAGATTTAATTAAATAAAATAATTAATTAAAATATTTAATTATGATAAGTAAAGTGAAATGACATTTTTGTCCCTAGTTAAGACTTAATTAAATAATAATAATCAATTTAAATAACTAATTATAATAATTAAATTAAATTATAATAAACATAAATTGAGTCATTTAAATATTTTAATAATTAAAATAAATAATAGCTAACAAGAATTATTTAATATACATATTATATTATAATAATTAAAATGAAATGATAATTTTGCCCCTATATAGATTTAATTAAATTAAATAGTTAATAAAAGTATTTAATTATGATAATTAAAGTGAAATGACACTTTTACCCAGTAAATTATTTAATTGGTTAATGGTAAAAAGAAATTATTTATTCTAAATATTTAATTATTATAATTACAAAGACTAAATATTTATTTATATGTAATTATTTTATATATTAATATATCATTACTTATATTAAGGGTATTAAAGTAATTTACATACAATTCTCTATGTCACTTTTTCCATTCCCAATATTTATTCCTTCCAACCAAACACCTTTTTCATTTCCATTACCATTAATTTTCCCATTACCATTGCCATTACTTTTTCCATTCGCATTACCATTACTATTACTTTTCCAGTGTTTACATTGGTTGGGTACGTACATGCATGCATGTAATGCCTTATATATATATATATATATATAATCTAGTTAAGTCCTCATCTTACACATGTTTCCAACAATGAGATATGAGCCATACTATAGCTTCTTTTTCTTTTCATCCTTACGATCTTTGATTTACTGATTGAATAACCTCCTTGGTTCTATGGGAATGGTGATTTTAAGAGGAAGCATATAATGCTGGCAATCTAGTTAATTGCATCTTGTAAATTACCGACTTTATGAAGTTACCAAAAATTCCTTAGTTGTATACATATTTGAATTGTACACGATGCTGCAACATCAATCGAACTCACACAAATATTGATGAATATAACATTACATAAACAAGCTTAATAATAGTTAGCAAAAGAAATGCTTTGGTTGGCTATTCTTCATTTCGAATACATTCAACAACCATCCTATAACCTGCAATTATAGTCATTGGATGAATCTTTGCCATGGTTAGCTTCTCAATTAATTTCTTTAAGAAACTCTCCGGGCCAAAATAAGAACAGATATTGTCACGTCACCAATATCATCATCTTGAACTTTAGATATATTCACAAGGATCTTAGCAGCAGGGTTATCAATGTGGAAGGACTTTAGGAAAGTGACACCATCATTAATGACAGTAATATTGTGTCCTTTTCTAGTGGTCTTCATCTATTATCATCCACTTCCTCAGTGTTCTTTGGATACGATACATATTATTTTCTCCTCAGCCTCAAAATCATCTTCATAGGAATTATTATCTGTTTGATCAGTCATTGGCTCATCATCTCTTGATTGCCCCTATTGGGATCTTCATAGATAATTTAACATGGGATCGTCACCATCATCATTACTTGCTGCACCTTTTGGAGGCTTGAAGTCAACTTTAGATCTTTCTAAACACCAGAAGCCTATAATATCATTTGAGTCCTAGTTATGAAGAAAGCGGGATAACTTTCAACCAATCACAGTAGTGCATCTTTCCTTGTTATCGAGTTCCACCCTCGCAGCCCTCAGATCCGCCTTGGTTTGATTTATATCCTGTTTATCCTTTACTGAACCATTCAAACTCGATGACTACCATCAATCATGATCGTCTATCCGCCTATAATCTACATCTTTGTGACTTCCATGCACTTCACGATGGCATGCTTCAAATTCTGGCAGCATCTTCTTTGGCAACAGCATACGAGTTAGCTGAACAATGATCTTTGACTTCCCTTGCACTTTACACTCGGCTTCTTCAATTAGCATCTTCAGCGTTCGAGAGAGGAAGAGCAGCAATTCTTTGATGTGGTTTCCCAAGGGTTGAAGAACTTGTATTCTTCAATCTACATTTGATGTCTTTACTTCGGTGACAATGATGAGTGGCGGACAACAATGATGGCAACAAGGCGATAACCGAGTTGAAGACCTGAGATTCGAGGCAACCGCTCATGCGGTATCAAGACATCACCTTCCCAACACTGCCCCACCGCTTGTTGAGCTCTGTTTGGAGAAGATGTTAGGGTTTATGAGAATGGGGAGGCAGCGGCAACAACAGTATCATCATTTCCAACAACGTCAGCAACATAGCAACTGTGGCAGTGGATATCAGCTGACATTGACAGCAGCAGGTAGCAACATGCAGCAACAACAATAATGACCATAACAACGACAGCGATCCTTTGTTTTTTTAATCTTATATATATATATAGGTATGAGGGGGAGAGGGACACCTTCTCTTTTTTTTGTCGGCTTATTCTTCTGTTTTTATCTTGCTCGTTCCTCCTTCTTCTTCTTTCGTTTCCTCTAGCCCTTCTCCTCAAGATCCAAACTTTCCATCACCGAATACTCCAACCGAGTAGACATCTTCTTTAAATCATCATGAGTGTGTCTTCTATATGATTCACTCTAGCAACATTGTTCACGATACCGGAGAGATTGACACCCTGGACAGTGAGGGTTTGGATAGCATCTTTGAGGGCCTCTTCAGGATCCATGAAAGGATTAGAGATGTTCGGACGATCACCAGCACGTCAAATACTTCATGCAAGATTGGCCTACCAAAAGAACCTTCTTCCTACTCTAGGTTTATGAGGTAGCTCGCATGGCGGTAAACCATGGCTTCGAGATCATCGTCATTGGTGGTCATGGTGGCGGTGGAAATGGATCTTACGAACCATGCCATTACTTTCATCAGCATCATCATAAACTTCATCATTTTTCTGTGTTGTTATTTGCGTCATCTTCATTTATCTCCTTTTTAGTTGACAGAGATTATGGTGACGGCGGCATCCTCGGCAAGCAGCAATGGTGGTAGTGGGTGATAGCGGCAACAACAGAAGGCAGCAGCAACATGCAATGGTGGCGGCAACCTCCTTTTTTTATTTTATTATATATACATATATATCTATATGGTAGGGAGAGAATAAGAACCTTCTTCTTCTTCTTCCTTTTTCTCGCTATTCCTCCTTCAAATTTCTCTTCGCTCTCGCCTCTTCCAAATATCTTCCTCCTCCCTACTCTACTAGCCTCCACATTTTTATAAGCATTCAAGCTTCACATCGTGGCGCCCGCGACCATGACAATTTTCTTTATTTTCTTTTATCATTATTATTTTTAATTTTATAATTTTTTTACTTATTTTTTTAATTTTAATTTTTTTGATTATTTAATTATTATTATTATTATTTTACATTATATTATATATATATATCTATATTTTACTTATTTATTTACTAATATTATTTTATTTATTTATTATTATTATTTATTTATTATATATATATATATCTAATTTTTTATTATTTTATTATTATTTATTTAATTTATCATCTTATATATATATATATATATATTTAACACATATGTATAATTATTTATTTATTATTACATTATATTATATATATATATATATATTTATCCGATTTGATTTTGATTTTGAATATATATATATATATATATAATATTTATTATATATATATATATATATATATATATATATATATATATTATATTACCTTTACCTAATGTGATTTTTTTATTTGTTTTTCTTCATTATTTGTATTTGTAGGAATCTTGACATTTGTGTGTTTTACACTGCCTCGAGATCTGTACTCTCGGCTGATTTTGGGATTTAGATGTTTTAGATCGCCTCGAGATCTGTGTTCTCGACGGATCTTAGAATTTGTGTATTTAGAATCGCCTAGAAATGTGTACTCACGGCTGGTCTTGAAATTTTGTGTATTTTATATCGCCTCGAGATCTATGCTCTCGGCTAATCTTGAGATTTGGATATTTTGGATTGCCTCGAGGTATATGCTCTCAACTGATCCTGAAGTTTGAGTATTTTAGACCGCCTTGAGATTTGCGCTCTTGGCTGGTCTTGAGATTTGGATATTTTTGGATCACCTCGAGATATTTGCTCTGAGCTGATCCTGAGATTTAAGTATTTTAGACCGCCTCGAGATCTATGCTCTCAGCTGGTCTTGAGATTTGTGTATTTTGAATATTGTGGATCGCCTAGAGATATGTGCTCTTGGTTGATATTGATATTTGAGTATTAGATCGCCTCGAGATTTGTATTCTCGGCGGATCTTAGCATTGTGTATTTAGAATCGCCTCAAAATGTGTACTCACGACTGGTCTTGAGATTTTGTGTATTTTATATCGCCTCGAGATCTATGCTCTCGGTTGATCTTGAGATTTTGATATTTTGGATCGCCTCGAGGTATATGCTCTCAGCTGATCATGAAGTTTGACTATTTTAGACCACCTTGAAATCTGTACTCTCGGCTGGTCTTGAGATTTGGATTTTTTTGGATCACCTCGAGATATGTGCTCTGAGCTAATCCTGAGATTTAAGTATTTTAGACCATCTTGAGATCTATGCTCTCAGTTGGTCTTGAGATTTGTGCATTTTGAATATTATGGATCGCCTTGAGATATGTTCTCTCAATTGATCTTGATATTTGAGTATTAGATCACCTTGAGATCTGTGTTCTCGATGGATCTTGATATTTGAGTATTTTAGATCACCTCAAGATCTGTGTTCTCGGTTGATCTTGAGATTTGTGTATTTTAGATCACCTTGAGATCTTTGCTCTCGGGAGATCTTGAGATTTGGATATTTTGTAAATTTTTTTTATTTAAATTAGGAGATGTATTTTATTTGTTTTATTATTATTATTATTATTATTTTTTATTTTTTTTATTTTTTTTTTATATAAACAGGATGATCTTGTTTATAAGGAGTTGGATCTACCACTATTGTTGAAGATTGTTAAACCCTCATCTATGATTTATGAAGAATGGAAGTCTCTTGATAAAAAATGCTTGTCAGTGATGTGTATTTCACCATCTATTGATAAGTGTCTAAATGCATCACTTTATTATATATATTTTATGCACTTTTATGAATATTTCTATGACTTCAATGCACTTTACGCTTTTTATTTGTTATTATTGTTTCAGGACATTGGAGAATCATCTAATGCATGAATGAGCTTTATTTTGGCATAAATCAAAGAATTTATCGAAGCTCACAGACATCCTCAGGCTTCGGGCAAGAAAAGAGTGGATTTTCAGGTACCGAGCATTTGTAGTAGTGGTTACTGAAGATGAATTACTATAGCAATTTCACTGTAGCAATTCCATTGTAACAGTATGCGGCTAGTGTGCGTCCCACACAAAGGAGATAGAGAGGTATGCGGCCTGGTGTGTGGCCGCACACCAGCCTGCACACACACACGGGCAGAACACATGTTTTGAAGTTATAAAAGGATTTCTAGGGCTTTTTGGAAGGGGATTTTGGCCACCATCTCTTCCACCCTTCTCCACCATCATCTCCACCGTCCTCCACCACCATCTTCATAATTCTTCTTGACAAGTGTCTAAATGTAGGTGTTTTCATATATATATATATATATATATATATTGTATTCACTTTGCATGTATTTTGTGAGGTTTGATGCTCGTTTTGCGCTTAATCGTCTACTATTTACTTTGTAGGGCATAAGAAAGCCATGGAGAACAAGAAGATATCATTTAGGCGAAAAGAGAAGAAAACAACAATTTCGTACCACCCCCATACCACCCAGTATGGGGGCCATATGCACAGTAGCAGCGGGATGAAATTGAAGCTATCTGCCCAGATTTTCATACCACCCCCATACCACCAAGTATGGGGGCCATATGGATGTCATATAGACCCCATATGCACCCCGTATCGAGCGTGAATCTAGATTATTTGAGTGCTATACGACCCCCATACGACCCTTATATGACCCATATACCATGAGGTGTATAAAAGCTGACTTTTAGGGCTGAACAAAGGACTTTTTCCTTGGCCATTTGGGCCGCCGCCACCACACTTCTTTGGGGCCTTTCGGCCATCTTTCGGCGGAGATTCTTGGGTGAAACGAGCACACATCATCACCACGAGGGAGAGGAGTAAAGGAGAAGGAGTTGGAGTGAAGATCTAAGCCATCATCGACAAACTTGTGAAGCTTCATCCATTCAAGGGGATCACGAACTAGAGGAGGTTTTCATTACTTCTTTTATGTTTTTGTCTTGCTTGTATGTTGTATAAGTGCCCCTTATCATGAGGGGTTAACTTATTGTTGTGTTTGGATTTTGATGAATCCTAGGGTTCATCTTGTGTAAGAACTTGGGATGTTATTCTTCATTTAATTTGATGGTTGTTTGAGATTCAATCTTTCGTGCCTTGATGCTTAGAATTACATGTATGGAGAAATCTGTGATTCTATTATGAGTTGTATGCATAGATGTGACCTACTCACGCATACTAGATCTAGGAAAGATTGAAAGGAGATACTTGTACCTACACGCTGAGAGATCGGGTGTTGGTAGCCCTCCATTGCTTGGTTTAAGCCAAATAAGAGTATGTTCACTCCTGTTAGAGAACTCCTAGAACTTAATGCAATCATAGGTGTGTTGATCCGGAAGAGATTCTAATTGACATTCGTATGGGATCAGGGGTTAGTCACCTAGAAATTGGGGCTAATCTACTCACTAGGTCTCTAGGTCTTAACTATAATCAATGCATCTTTAAACCATCCTAGTTTGGGCCTTAACAACAACCCTAGGTGGATTCCTTATCCAAACACTCCCTTCTCATGCTTGATACTCCCTTGTTTGTTTACATCCATGTGCTAGTTACCCGTCCATAGGATTTTCTTAGCTTAGTTTATTTTATTTCATTTGTTCTTCTTACTAAGAATTGTAGGCTAGGTAATAGATAAGGAGTGAGTAATAATACTTCCTTGGCCCCATGGAATACCACCCTTGTGTCACTCACAGGGTATTACTTGGCAATCCCATACACTTGCGGGGAAGCAATCAAGTTTTTGGCGCCGTTGCCAGGGAACATTCAAGGAATATTAGGAAAGCTCGTAGTCTATTGCTCTAGCCATTTTTCTTTTCTTTTGTAAATATTTGTCTTTCTATGTTTCTTTTACCCCTTTTGTCCATATTTACTTATTTTCCTTTTTTATTGTTTTCTTTGTTAGCTTATTGATTTTAGTTTTGTTTGTTGACAAAGGGCCATGTATTTTCAAGAAAAATTGTTGGCCGCCAAAATTTTTGCACTTCATAAAACGGTGGAAAATTTTCTTGCCATTAAAGAAAGTCAAGGTTACAATCCACATTGGGGAGGGCACCAAAGTTCTTCAACACATCATTATACTCAACAATGGGAATACCCTCACTAGGGATTGCTACAAGAATCCTCCTTTCAAGAAGCGTGGCATTATCAACCTCTAGTTGACCATAGTAAGCAACTTAATCGATGGGGTTTCAATACACAAGATGTGTTTTCAAGATTCATGATGAATGCGGACGCTGAACTTGAAGCCTTCAATGCCACAATTTTCAATGCCCAACAATCACTTCAAAGTGTGGAAAACAAGATGGGAGAGTCTTCCAAAGAATCGGTCGAGTTGCCACCATCTATATAAGCCCTATCTGAAAATGGCACAAGGAATGTAGAGAACATCAATGAGATTGTGGTGGAAGCTCATATTGAGGTGTTGGAGGTGGAAGAGGTTTCCCCTTAATGTGAAATTGAAGAAGAAAAGGGGGAGGATGACATCATGGCCATGAAAACATGTGAGGAAGTAGAAGAAACTCCATCGACCACATGTGAAGATGCTACTTGCCTAACATCGATTTTTCCATCCATCCATTAATTTTAGTCAAGTGCAAAATCAAAATTCCGGGAATTGTATTTGAAGATGTGGGGAGGAAACCAATGTCATCCTTGAACCCACCAATGCCGGGCTTGGACAATTCCCAACCAAAAATTTTTCCTTGGCGGCCTAAGCAAATGTTATGGGCACTTGAAGTTCATCACACAATGGTTGAGAAAAAAAATTGTGGATAGGATGTTAAAGCCACCAATTGTTCCACCTATACAAAGCTTGACAAGTTCTCAACCAAACTTGTTCCCTTGGAAGCCCAAGCAACTCTTTTGGATGATCCAAGGCAACTTTCCAAGAGTCGAGGAAGAAAATGCGGGTAGGAGGTTGAGACCGTCCAATGACTCACCCATGCCGAGCTTAAATAACTCTCGACTAAAGCTTTTCCCTTGGAGGCCCAAGCAACTTTGTGGTGGGGTACTCAAAGGAATTCTTGTCGGGACCAAAGAAGAAGCGGGGAGGAGTTCAAACCATCTAAAGATCCGCCCAAGTTTAGATTGCACAACTCCCGGCCCAAGCTCTTTCCATGGAGGCCAAAAGGTAACTCATGCTTGGCCTTCAATTTAACACCATCCCGGAAGGTATGTCTCGTATTTCTTGGTAGTTCTTATGCAACTTCTAGCCAGGATAAACACACCATTTTCAAGCCACCTTAGGTAAGAAAAAGGTACGTCAGGCTCGTGACGTTAAACAAGCGTTTCTTGGGAGTCAACCCAAGCATTCGGGGGTGTTTTCTTGCATTTTTCATATTTTAGGTCTTAGTTCATTTCACTTTTCATATTTCTTAGACTTGTTTGTTTTTGAATAAGTTCATGCTCACACACTTGGCACATTGTTCTCATCAATTTTATTGTGGTTTATTTGTGCAACTTTGTGAGGAACTCATGTTTTGGTGTCATTTCATGCGCTAGATCATAGTTTTATTCATTTCATTTGTTTTTGGAGAAGTCTTCAAGCTTGAAATATCATTTTTACATCATTTGAAGTAGGATTTTGGTGTTTAGAGAGCATTTAAAAGTCATACGGCCATTCATAGTCGTATGGAGGCCGTCTGGGACCAACACAGAGCCAATTCAGTGGCTCGGTGCCACCCCAGATGGCCCCCATACGGGGCCGTCTGGGGTAGTATCCAGATTCAGCCGAAAGGCTCTCTAGGCCCATACCATCCCCATACTAGGCCGTAGGGGGGCCGTATGGCCTGGTTCTTGCCTATTTAACCCTCATCTCTCTTCTCTCTCTTCTCTTTCTTCCATTCTTTTCCTTTCTCTCTTTTTCTACCGAATTTTTCTCTTCTTTCTCACCCATTTCTAGGCCAAATCCTCTCAGTTTTTCTCCTAAATCTTCTCCTCATCCATTGTAGACATCGATCTAGTAGTTTTCCTCAAGTTTAACGCTTGTTTTCTCAAGATTTCGTCGGTATGCTCTTTAATGCAATAGTTTTATCTTCTTCATTTTTGTTGCATACTTGGAGCTTATTTGTGGGATTTTTGATGTATTTGGCTTAGTTTTTGTGGTGTGATTGTTTTGGATGAAGTCTCCCTTGAATTTATGTAAATTTTTTTCAATTTTCATGTTTTGGGGGAGGTTCTTTCGAAGTGAACAATACCCATACAGCCCCCATACGGCCGTATGGACACTATACATCATATTTTTCATTGTTTCTTCATCCCATGCACTAAATTTTGAATTATATTGGATTTCTCTATGCTTGATTGGATTTTTCATGTTTCGTATGAATGTTGTGGACGAAGAAATTGACAAGCAACCATGGAGTGATACTTACACCACACGGGTGACCACATGGAACAAGATGTCATGTTGTGATGAGAGACCTAATTTTAAGGACAAGGATGAGCATGAACACTTTATTTTATTGTTTAGACTTTATTTTCTAGTTTTTGTGTTCTCTTTGTATTTTGTTTTAGTTTTTGCATGATTACTCCCCATCTTTCCTTTGTAAGTTTTTGTGGAGTGATGATGTCCCCTTTTTGCCTTCCAGGGCATTAAGGGAATTTGGTGAGCTTTTGTAGCTTAGAATGGAGGTTAGATCCAACATGTACTGCTCACCACACCTTTTGTCGGGTCATACCTCATGAAGAGCACAAGATGAACCGGGGAAGTTCATTTTCACCCTCCTCTATTATTTTCATTGCTTATTCTACCATGCTTTTCATGATTAGTGTACATTGAGGGCAATGTACAACACTAAGTGTGGGGATGGGTGTATTTCACATATTAGGACCATTTGTTGCATGCTAGTGTTGCCTATGATGGCTTTGTTCATTCTTGTAAGATTCTTTTAGCTTGGATTAATGATTGATGTGAGTTACTTGTTTTTATGTTTTATTGAATCCTGTTTTACCCCTAGTATTATCATGTGCACTGAATTCTCTGTCGATGCCCTAGGAATATCCAATGTGACTATTCTAACTCTCTTGTATGCTTCACACACTACTTTGAGTACTTGGCCTTAAAACACTAAGTTCTATCCTTATGCATTTAGCCATTTTCAGTCTCTTTGTTTCTCATGAGTTGTTTGCTTAGGGACAAGCAACGCTTAAGTGTGACAATATTTGATAAGTGTCTAAATGTAGGTGTTTTCATATATATATCGTATTCACTTTGCATGTATTTTATGAGGTTTGGTGCCCATTTTGTGCTAAATCGCTTACTATTTACTTTGTAGGGCATAAGAAAGCCATGCAGAACAAGAAGATATCATTTAGGCGAAAAGAGAAGAAAACAACAATTTCATACCACCCCCATACCACCCAATATGGGGGTCATATGCACTGTAGTAGCGGGATGAAATTAAAGCTATCTGCCAAGATTTTCACACCACCCCCATACCACCAAGTATGGAGGCCGTATGGACCCCGTATGCACCCCGTATGGAGTGCGAATCTAGATTATTTGAGTGCTATATGACCCCCATACGACCCCTATACGACCCGTATGCCATGAGGGGTATAAAAGATGACTTTTAGGGCAGAACAAAGGACTTTTTCCTTGGCCATTTGGGCCATCGCCACCACACTTCTTTGGGGCCTTTCGGCCATCTTTTGGAGGAGATTCTTGAGGGAAACGAGCACACATCATCACCAAGAGGGAGAGGAGCAAAGGAGAAGGAATTGGAGTGAAGATCTAAGCCATCATCGACAAACTTGTGAAGCTTCATCCATTCAAGGGGATCACGACCTAGAGGTTTTCATTACTTCTTTTATGTTTTTGTCTTCCTTGTATGTTGTATAAGTGTCCCTTATCATGAGGGGTTAACTTATTGTTGTGTTTAGATTTGGATGAATCCTAGGGTTCATCTTGTGTAAGAACTTGGGATGTTATTCTTCATTTAATTTGATGGTTTTTTGAGATTCAATCTTTCATGCCTTGATGCTTACAATTACATGTATGGAGAAATCCATGATTCTATTATGAGTTGTGTGCATAGATGTGACCTACTCACGCATACTAGATCTAGGAAAGATTGAAAGGGGATACTTGTGCCTACACGCCGAGAGATTGGGTGTTGGTAGCCCTCCATTTCTAGGTTTAAGCCGAAGAAGAGTAGGTTCACTCATATTAGAGAACTCCTAGAACTTAATGCGGTCATAGGTGTGTTGATCTAGAAGAGATTTCGATTGACATTTGTATGGGATCAGGGGTTAGTCACGAGAAATTGGGGCTAATTTACTCACGAGGTCTCTAGGTCTCAACTATCAACAATGCATCTTTAAATCATCCTAGTTTGGGCCTTAACAACAACCCTAGGTGGATTCCTTGTCCAAACACTCCCTTCTCATGCTTGATAGTCCCTTGTTTGTCTACATCCATATGCTAGTTACCCGGCCATAGGATTTGCTAAGCTTAGTTTATTTTATATCATTTGTTCTTCTTACTAAGAATTGTAGGCTAGATAATAGATGAGGAGTGAGTAATAATACTTCCTTGGCCCGTGGAATATGACCCCTATGTCACTCACAGGGTATTACTTGGCTATCCCGTACACTTGCGGGGAAGCAATCACTCCCCCACCATCACCAGATTGGAAGACGATTTGAAGAGCAAGAACTCAAGGGGAGAAGAAGGTTGTACTCAAGGAACACATCAAGGAGCTCGACGACACTGATTCGGCGAGCTTTCATCATCACCTTCTAGCCTACATCCAAGGGAGTTTCTTATGAGCATTTTTATTGATTATTTTGCGTATCCTCTCCTTTGATGTGCAACTAGACTCCCAAGGTCTCCGGGTATCCGGTGAACCTTGGGAGAGGAACTTGTTTGTATGGATGGATGATCATTATTATTTTTAATTGAATTTTGGCATATTTGTTGGTTTCAATATATTGTTTTGATGTTCGACCTAAAATGGATGGATACCATAGGTTTTGATTCATGAATTGGATATGTATGGCAGGATGCTTGCATGTATTATGTCGTACAATGATTGAAGTGGGATTTAATGTGCCGGTATATCGGAGGTTCCTAGTGTTGGTAGCTCCTTGTGAGGCTATGGTAATTTTAGGCGAAAGCAAGCATTAGAATTACCCTAACCAAGACTCCCTATTCCCAAAGACATCGTAGGGGTATCTTCCAAATGGAGAAACCCGTATTGGATTAGGACTACACTACAGTGGTTCTTGGGTAGTCAATATCTGAGTCTAACGGACCAACTCTAGCCAACCTTGTACTTAAATTCCCAAATTCATTTTAACCTGTTCTTCTCCCGAGCGTATCCTCGCTCGAGGCCTTTAGTTCTCATTGTCACTTGCTCCTTAGATTGCTTGTATGATGTGCCTTAGTCCATTTTGTTTATAGTTTTATTTTATTTATTTTTGTTTTTGTGTTTTGGAATAACAATCCTTGTTTGATTGATTAGATAGTGATACCTAGGAGGAAGTAATAGTAGATCTTGGGCCCTTGGGAATACGATCCTCTCGTTCTTGCATGGAAGGTTTATTACTTGACGACCGGTGCACTTGCGGCCGGGGAGTCGCATGCTCACTTTCTAGCGTGTCGCACACTCACCATCATCTATCTTATTTGATGTTTATCAATGTAAAATTATTCATGAACTTTGGAGCACTTTAGAGAAATATTTTGAGCAACCATCGGGTATTAATAAAATGCATGCTATGAAGAGGTTATTTTCTTAAAGATGGATGGTGATATAGTGCGAAAGCATACAAATGAGGTCAACTCTATTGTGCTACAGTTAAAAACTCTAAAGGTAAATCTTGATGGAGAGGTCTTGTTCTTGCTACTTTTGAGCTCTTTGCATCCAAGTTGGGATACTCTTTCTACTACTATAATTAATATGATGGCCTCAATGATGTTGTTTCTTCATTGAGCAGTGAAGTTCATGTCAAATGATGTTGTTTCTTCATTAAATAGTGAAGTTCATGTTAAATGATGTTGGTTCTTCATTTAGTACTGAGGAAACTACTATAGGGGCTTCTTCACAAATATCTAGTGACTCGAGCCAAGTACTAGTGGCAAGTGAAAAAGAAAGGTCTCAACAAAGGGATGCTACTTCGGCTAGTAAGGGATAGTCACAAGAAAAGGAAGATCAAAGTCATGGGGCTGGAATGTTACTTATTGGTATTGCAAGAATCAAGGTCATATGAGTAATAATTGAAATCGGTTGAAGAGCAAGATAAAATGGAAGCAAGTTGATAATAAAGTAAGTATAACATTTGAAAGAGATGATGGATTCATATTAAGTATTGTTTGTATAGTTTCTTCATCCGTAGATACTTAGGAGTTGAATTGGACATAAGTTGCATAACTTTGTTGATGTTAACATGGTGCTACAACATAAAGATTTTCATTTTTGAATAATATTAATTTGATTGTTAATATCATATCATATTCATGTCCTCCGCATCGTGCACCGCCATTTATTGACATCATCATCTTGTTATCATTGATTGAAAGGTATGTTGAACTCAAATGTAGAAAGTGAATAAGGGTTGGAAAATAACATTTGAAACTTTTTGTGACTCGAGTTGACGATTCATCGCAAAACTAAAGTACCATGTGGCCTTTACTCGTAAATACACAATCTAGCATCTGCTAATCTTGCATAACTTGAACACTTGAATATATCGGGCCATTTGAGGCACTATCTGGCTTTTTCTTACTGAAGAATGAAAATGAAGACCAAAAGAAGCAGGAGTTCATGCAGTTAAGCCAGGGTGGCAGGTCTGTGATGGAGTATGAGAAAAAGCTAAAGGACTTGGCAAAACTTCGTACCTGAGCTAGTGGGTTCTAAGGAGGTTTTGTGTTCGAAGTTCGAGGCAGGGTCGAACCTCAACGTCTGGGAGAGGATGGCAGTCACAGGAAACCAGAGCTTTAAGGAGATAGTTCAGTTAGCCCTTCGAGTAGAAAAGTTGGTTCTGGAAGGCAAATGAGTCTGAGAGAGCATGAGTAAGAGAAGAAGTGCAGAGATGAGTCAACCTTCGAAGAGGAGTAAAGGTGAAAGTTCATCTACTAGTGCACCTTCAGTTGGTTTCTTCAGGGTTCCACTGAGCCAATTTAGTGGACAACCGAGTTTAGTACCTTCTGGTAGTGTGTCAGGTACAGGATCAACAAGAACTAAGAGATAGTGTTGGAATTACCGTAGATTTCATGATGGGCATTGTTCAGAGCCACGAAGATGCTACCATTGTGGCTTTAAATGGCTCATTCTTGCCCTTTTTTCCACATTCTTCTCATTCTTCTTTCTCCCTTCTCTTCTCCTCTTTAGAACTTCTTTTTCCACTCTGTAACTCTTGTCTTTGATTGGAGTTATAAGCTTCGAGACCTCATCCCTCCCTTCTTGTGAAGGTTTTCCTTGAGTTTTAAGGAGCTTGAAGGTATGGTTCTTCTCCTTCTTCTTCCTTTCTCTCTTGTAGTGACTCTTTGAGTTTGTTTGGCTGGAAATCCTTGGTGTATGTTAGATCTTGAGGTTGGACTCTTGATTTGGTTGTATTTCCTTGGTTTTATGAAGGATTGAGAGAGATCCTTCATCTCCTAGTTAGAGTTACTGTATCACGAGTCAGTTTTCCTTATTTTCTTGATTTCTTTGGCTTAGAGTGAGACCTAACTCTCTAGAACTATACTATTAACCTGAGGTTTAATTGAGCAAGCCATAGAGTGGATTAATGTTGTTTGGTAGATGGAACCTAGGGTTTCTTTGCTTCGATTTTTGTACTAATCTTTGATGTTGTTTGTTGTGCTTGGCAGGAGGTGAAGCGTTGGCTTGAGGCCATGAGGTAGTTGAGGATTATTAGCTTGCAAGGAAAAGAAAACGTCAATTTAGTGAGTGGGATCATTAAGCATGACCCTATTGGAAGATTACCAATATTTATATGCTTATATATACTCTATCTTTCTTAATGAGATTTTGTTTGTTTCATGATTGATTTTGAGATGTTTATTGATTTGTAATGAGTTTATTGCTTAAGTAAATCTTTATTGGTTATACTTGTTTTTCATTTTGCTGAATGATAGTTATTATTGTTATGATCTTGAATGTTTTATTTGATGTTTGAATGTTCATGTTTGACTTATGATTGAAATCCTTCAAGGAGTTTGCGAAATCTTTGTTTTGTGAAACTTGGGATTTGTTTTGGAATTCTTCAATTTTGCATAATTTAAGCTTGTACTCCTTTTGGATTATAAAAAGGAATGAATTTCCATGTTTTTTATTGTGTTAAAAGCTTGAGTTTTTCTTGTGCTTTGATATTGTTGTCTATTGTACTCCGTGTGGAGTTGTACTTATTATTTAAGTTGTATGGTGAAAACCTACTATAGTAGGCAGTCTCTACAGCAAGCCTATTAAGGTGGCGTAGTAGACTGGTTGATTACTATGAAGGCTAGTTCAGGTGGGAGTGTAGAATCATGACTGGATATTCATCAGGTAGCCGTTATCACCATACAGTGAACCGATCAGTCAACACCAAGATCATGAGTACTTTGACGGCTCTGAACCTAGCCACATCCATGGTGAAGGTTTATGGAGGTTTCTAAACCAATTTATGCTGGGTAAGTGTTGGGTGTTGCTTTTATGCTGGGTTTTACATTTATTTCCCTTTGTGTTTTTTTTGTAGTGTCATCTTGAATTTGTGGTGAGCGGGCGAAGCCCAGCTATTCCTCTTAGGATGGTAGTCACCCATAGATTCAACCTAGCATGAGTATTATGTTTTTTTACGTTGAAACTCATGTTATTTACTTTGTTATTCTTATAATTGGAACTATTTTTTATTTTCATGTTTATGGTGGAAGCTTTACTTCATGATTAGCTTGTTTTCTTAATTTTTGGACTCTATATTCAGTATTTATGCACTTTAATATTCTAAAACCCTAATTAAAGTAGAATGCCTCCTTACTCTATCTTTTAGTTGCATTGTATTAAAGTTTGCTATTATATGTATTCATGCTCTAAACTAGTTCTTTTATTAGTAAAGTATCATTTTGGAGTTTTATGTTATTATTGTGGTATATTTCTATTAGAGTTGTGCTAACCTCCCCTCACTGAGTAATGTTAGTTGCTCACCCCTCTTTGTTTCTCCCACGCTGTTGCAGGTAGTAGGTGGGGTGGTGTGGCAGTGTGCTGAGCATTTGCTACTTTTCTCTTGGTTGCATCCTTTTAGTTCATGTATGTTTATTTTGGTCATGCATATGTTGTTGAGTCTTGGGATCCACCACTATGTAGAAAACCTTGTTGTTTGGCTTGTATTAAGCAACTTGTAAACTTTGATGTACCACATTTGTTACTGTGGTTAGTGTTGCTTTTTTGTGAATTTGTAAACCTCTTTATTTCTGTATATCCTTGTTGTTGTTACTACTTCCACTGTGTATTATTTTATTTCCATATCTTCTAATAGTGTTGAATATTATGTTTCTAGGTTGTTGCTTAGCCAAGCGGCGTCCCGAGGGTTGTGTGGCAGGGTATCCCTCGTCAGGATCGTCACGGCAGTTGTCGCATCCATTGGGCCTATGGGTCGGGGCATGACGAATTGTTATCTATAATCTTAATTATGTATACAATATTGATTACTTATGGTTTAGTCACATATTAGCATTAACTTATTTTGATATAATTGGAATTATTTTTGTTAAAAATCGGGATCACGGAGTTTAAGTATTATTGCTTTGACGATAATTTTGGACCCGTCATATATTTGGTATAGAAATTCGTAGTCTCCGAATTAACTTTGCACTAACCCTATCATTGATGGCTAAACACTAACTGTATCGACACATACTTCTAACATAAAAACTATAGTTTTGCACTGTTCCATCAGTGAAGAATAATGGCCTCTGACATTCTAGATCGGGTCACCGAGGATAAACAAATGAGCTCTGAAATCTGACTCGGGTCATTAAGTTTAAACAAATGAATTATGATGTATTATTTTGGCATTAGTTATTTGGGAGACTTATATGTGTGTTCATTTGAAAAAATTTATTTGTTTGAAATTTTTTTATTTTTCGGTGTTATTCTGATATTTATTTTACAATGTCACACTTGAGGATGTTTTTGAAATCTTTGAACTTTATGTGGTCTTGATATTTTTCATAGATGCTTACTGGGATGTCAAGCTCATTAAGTTGTTCTCTTTCTCTTTCAAATCAGGAGTAGAGTTGGGTGATGGACAGCTTAGCGGGGTTATTGAGTAGGCTGCCGCCTAGTTGCTTAGCAAGTTAATAACTTCCTTTTCTTGTGGACTTGGTTCTTTTCTTTGTTTAGTTGTTTTGTCAGACATTGTTATTTGTTGTTGTTTTTCAATAATGTAGCTTTTTTTTTACTTTTAAAATTTAATACTTCTGTTAGATGTTTTTCTCTAATGCGTGACAGGTACTGAGGCCTTGTGTGCCTACTTGGTTACGGCCTTGTAGGTATGTGGTCATTTGTCAATGCCTCGGGCTTGAAGCGTGACACTCTTTTCAGCTAGGAAACTTGATGAAGCCAATTATTGGCCACGTTTGACAATGGATCGTAGAAGATCTCCAATGGTTGTATGATAGTGTTGAAGAGGCAAAAGGATGAGAGTTTGTACATTTCTCTTGGCTCACGTCAAAGATATATGTCAGCAATGACAAATATACATGATGATGTTATTGTCATTGCTGTCTTAGTCGTATTTGTGAGCATGGAATGAAGTTATTGCAAGATAGAAAGCTTATTCCTTAATTTTAGAATTCATCTCTTGAATCATGTATACATTGCATCATGTGTAAGCAACATAGAGTAAACTTCAGGAGGCATGAATCTAATGGAAAGTTGAAAGCATTGGAGTAGGTTTATTCCAATATTTGTGGCCCTGTAAATGTCAAGTCTCTTGGTGGTGCTTCTTATTTGTCATTTTCAAGGATGATTAGTTTAGAAAGTGCATGATTTATCCATTAGCATCTAAGGATCAAGTTTTGAAACTTTCATGAAGTTCAAGGCTTGTGTTGAGAAAAAAAAAGTGAAAGGTTTATAAAATGCTTACAAACTAACAATGGTGGAGAATTTTTCTTTAGTTACTTTTGATAGCTTTTGTGTAGAGAATGGCATCAAGAGAATGAAGGCTATCTCTCACACTGCTCAACAAAATGGTGTCATTGAAAGAATGAATAGAACCATTGTGGAGAGGGCAAAAAACATGCTATCTCACTTCGGTCTTCCTAAGTTCTTTTAGGGTGAAGCTGTAAATACCACATGTACCTCATCAATAAATTACCAAGTGCTCCATTGAATGATGATGTTCCTAAAATATTATGGAGTGGTATGAAAATCTCTTATAATAATGGGATAGGTTTGTTAAACTAAAATATGCTTTACTTCTTTATTAATTCGGGACTTGTGGTTTGAATTGTAACACTTTAGTACTTTGTAGTCCATACTATTTGCAAAAACAAAAAAAAAATACCAAAAATGCTTAGCTCCAATAATTTAGACCTGAATTTACCTTTTTGCCATTATTTACATTACTAAAACACATACTAATTAAGAACCATTCAAGTCTACCTCCAATTATAACTTGAATGGCTTTCAAATACTAAGCAAATAAACTTTAATGGTTCTTATAAGTACCTATTTTAATAATGTAAATAAAGCAAAAGGTAAATTTAAATTCATTTTTGATCGACAATCAGCAAGCCACGAGTCGTCAAGTAATACCGTTGGCGCAATCCAGAGGGGGTCATATTCTCCAAGGGCTAGAGGAGCTACCCTTACTTCCTCTTTGTGTGTTGTTTGACCTACCAATTCGATTGTTGTAACAAAATTATAAAATAAGAATTCAAAATCTAATGTAAAGCTCTACAATGAAGGTGATTCTCAAGTGATAATCAGGGCAAGAAATTGGTCACGGATGTGGATCCCCTTGGAGCTACTAAAGTGTGAAGTATACTGTAACTAGCATGTAATTGGGTAGTTTGGACCTACTAGGCCAACCTAATGGTCATGGCAATTGGCCCCTAATCCAATAAGGGTAGTGGATTTCTCAAGTTAGGGTTACAACACAACCAAGGACAACCCTAACAACGGAGGGCACAAATACCTAATGGTCACAGCGTATTCATACATGTATCCTTTCCAAGCATTGTGAGTCTAATACTAGGGCAATGGTTATGCTACTAGTAAAGCCTAGGAATTAGTATACCGAGTTCTCATGCATACCAACACGTTCAAATACACCAAACAAGGATCACAAACATATCAATTGCAATAAACAAGTCTAGAAACCATTCTACACAAGTTCACCTCCAAGGTTCACCTACATCCGTTGACCCTGGGGGTTTAGTTGTTCATAGTCACAAAATACGCAGTAATGTTCATGAAAATAACTAAACAAAGCATGAAAGAACTCCCTCAAAAGTTGGAGGCCGAATGATGCTTGAATCCCTCACAGATGAGCTTCCAAAGACGCCACTCAAGGGGTGGCTTCCCTCGTCTTCAACCTCCTCAAAAGAATAGATTAAGGAGTGGATTTCCATTGTATCTCACTCTCCCCTGCGTTCTTCCCTTGGAAATGCCCTCCAAACTCTCCTTCTAGCTTGGATCCGGAGTGGTGAATGTGAGTTCCTAGAACAAGAGTCTTTTCCCTTAGAAAATTCCTAAAACTTCATTTAAAGATCCCTTCTCGGGATGCCATGTTGCCTGGCATGCGGTCAGCATACGGGCTGTGAAGATTCCAGAAATTTGGGTAAATTACTATAGTGAAACCGCTACAGTAAAACTGCTACATTACTACATGCAACCGTCTTTGAGCCCGTATGGTTACCCGCATGAAATTCCAGACTTAGCGTTTTCTTCAAGTTTTCGTGTTACAGTCTGCTGCAGTTCTGCTATAGTGCCCGGGCCTCTAAAACGGTGTTCTGGGTACCGATTTCTCCTTAAATCACGTTGTCGAGCTCGCCTAGGCTCTTTTATGCCTACAACATGAAAGAAACAAATTTACACCATAAAAGGGTATCGATTCTTCAAGAAATACACAAATCATACATAACAAATATATATTAAATACATACATTTATATGTTTATCAATTTTTATGCCATGTCAATAAGAATAAATAGAGTTAAGAATTTTGGCACCTTTTCTGGAAAGACTACATGGTACTAAAGTATTACAACTCAAACCACAAGTCTCGAATTGATAAAGAGGCAAACCACAAGGCAATTTAGGAAAATCTTCACTATAATAATTAACGAGTTTTTGGTTGTGATGGACATTTTACATCAGAGCAAAACTTTGGACTTTGTGAAGCTTCCAAGTGGAAAGGAAGAGTTTAAGAATAGATGGGCGTATGTGATAAAGCATGAAGTCGATGGATTAAGAAGGTACAAGGAAAGACTAATAGTAAAGGGATATGGTTAAAAGCATGGTATTGATTTCAATGAAATATTTGCTCCTGTGGTGAAGCATAGCTCCATAAGAGTTATTCTATCTTTGATGGTCAATCTCAATTTGGAGCTTGAACAACTTAACATTAAAATGGCTTTCTTGCATGGTAACCTTAAAAGAGGAGATTTATATGTCTCAACTAGAAGGCTTTGCCAACAAGTTTAATTCTAACTTGGTGTGTAAGTTGCAAAGGGATAGTATGGTTTAAAATAAGCTTCTTAACAATGGTAAAAGATGTTTGACACTTTCATGCAAGATAAAGCCTATTATAATTGTGATTTTGATCATTGCGTTTACTTCAAAGGTTCCACATGAAGTATGTTTAATTGTTTGTTAATTTATGTGATGATATGCTGATAGCTTGTAATGATCAGAAAAATATTATATCCTTCAAGCTTAATATGTCAAGAAAGTTTTCTACTAAAGATCTTGGTGCCACAAAGAAAATTTTAGACATACACATTCACCGAGATAGAGAGCATGGGAAGTTGTAGTTGAGTAAATATGAATAAGTTGGTAAAGTCCTTGAAAATTTTGGAATGGCTAATTGCAAGCTAGTTTCTACACCTTCATAAGGGATGCAAGTGTTCACACTGATCAAGTAGTAATAGTGTGCGCAAAGGTAGGGTATCGATCCACAGAGAAGAATGAGAAAACTAGGACTAGCCCTAATCCTGAAAAATAGCCTAAACTAAAGTTGTGATGTGTGAGAAAACTAAGAAACAAAAGTGGAGAAAACAAGAATAAAGAGATGAGAGAAGCCGAGAAATCAGGGGGAGAAGGGATGCCCGGGCATAGTATCCCTCTAGGTTTTGTTATGTGTAGAACAAAGGTTGTATGGGTATGTAATCCTTTTGAACAGAGAGAAATCCTAAAATATACTAAACCCCTCTTTCAAGGGTGATTAACAATCACATTGCACTCTATGAAATCTCAATGTTGATTAACAAGAATTTCTGAAATAGATAATCCTTCTTGCGAAGAGATTATCCCTAATCCCATAGAGAATAGAAATATGATTTCTCCTAGAATCTATTCTCTACAATTGCAAAGAGCATTAAAATTCACTTATTAATCCACTTGGAAATATTGAGGAAGGATAACTCTCAACTCAAAGTACCCCATTGCTAGGCTTACTAACAATCCCCTACAACTGCGGCATGTCTATGCTAGGTGGGTATTTCTATTTATCACAAAGCACATCATACATGAGAACTAGGCTTTCACCACATTAGCAATAAAGCCATACAGAACAGGCAATTGGATTCAAATAACATAGACTGTAATTAAGAAATAATTAAATCAATAAGATCCATAACTAATGTTAAATAGAATAAAACCTTTCGTGTTCAACTATGCTCCAACATCTACAAAATTAGCCCTCCATTAATGGATGGCAAGCATCCAAACAATAAGTCATGAAGAGAAAAAAAAGAAAACATGAAAACTCTCTTCTCAATCGTGCCGGAAGATGATTGCTGAAGAACGCCCAAGGTCCTTACACAGACGCAGGCAAGCTAATCTTGACGGCTACAATCCTTTTTCTCCAAGATAGATGGGTTGAATCTCCCTGTAGAATCTCCTCAAAAGGCCTATAGATTAGTCTCTCTTCTTTCCCTTAGCCTTTTCTCTCAATGGAACAAAAGATGGCCTAAAAACCCTTGTTAGGAATATTTATATCATGCCGCTTACAGGCTGCTTACGTTTTGTAAAGACGTGGTTATAAAGAGCGGGGATGATGGATCACGAGCCTTACGGGATCACTTTTACGGCCATATGTTCCATTCTGAAAGTCTTTTGTATGGTGTTATGGTCCAGCTTACGACAATAAATGTTGAATAGTAAGCTTCTTTGTATGTCCCTTGCGATCACCCTTACAGTGGTATACTCTTCTTGTAAGCTTCTTTGGATTATCATTACGGTCCATCTTACAGCTGTAAGTGTTGCCTATAAGTCCCTCTAAATATCTTTATACCCCTTATTATGGGCATAAGTCTGCCAGCAAGGTTCTCTAGAAAAGGCTTACAACAGTAAACATGGCCGTAAGGTGCCCGTAAATGAGTCTGTTTGGCACGTCCTTAGTTGATTTATGCTGAGAGAGCTCCATCTTCATCATTTTGGCTCTCTCTCTCTCATCTTTAATCACTGCCCAAAGCTTGAGAATGCAAAGTACACCATGTTTAACATTGAATCCCAAAATATAACTCTAATACATGTCTAATGAGTGTATAAAATGATATAAAATAATGAACAATTGTACACTCATCACACCTATAGCAATACATTTTTATCTATCGAAGAAGAGTCCCCCAAATGATGATAAATTTGAAAATGTTCCATATACCTCCGCGGTTGGTAGCTTGATGTATACTATGATATGCACAAGGCCAAACATTGCTTATGCAATTAGGGTTATTTCAAGGAACATGTCTAGTGCCAGTTAGTGATGAGTACATGGAAATACATGTTTGCATATTACAAATTTGTGCACTTAGGTTGTCTTATAGCATGAATTCTTCTATATTAGTACTATGTTAGATAATTTATGTTGAATGAATAGGTATTTAGATACTTGAGATAAAAAGGAAGAAAATCAGAGCGAATCAAGCATCAGTTACAATTCTAGTAAAGAGCATGGCCAATGCATGAGTGTTCTTAGGGTATGCAGATTACTGGTGTGTAGAGTTACTAAGCACACCTAGAGAACCATCATCCTCATTAGAGCAAGACCGGGCTTGAAAGAGCATAGGCATGCCTTTCACCTATGTTGATTTCTAGAATCCAAAATCATAAGAATTCGAGTCTCAAATGCCTCCAGTAAAAATCATGAGCCAAGCACACCCCAAGCATGGGCGTGCACTATCTTTTTGCCCGTAATATAGACAATGATATTTAGGTTTTTAGAATGGTTTTTGGTGAAAGCTTCAGTGGAGCGTTAGGTTTCAAGTTGGGATCAAAGGGAGTCGATTTAAGATGAGTTGATGCCATTGTATTGGTACTTTGGGTGCAGGATTGAATGAGAGATCTACATCAGCGTGTGAGATTCCATCATCTATAATGAGAGAAGCATTGAGGGAGTTTGCCCCATATTTTAATTCATGTTTCTATTGTTGGATGTTATTATTGACTTCTATAATATGAGATATTTAACATTTATTGGTGCCTTGGATCCATGTAGCTTAAGATGAACTTGTAGTTGGATTTTTTTCTTTGCATAATATTGGCTAGTTGATGTGTTCTTGTGAATCATATATGTGTGCTTAATGTTTATAATTTCTTGTAAGAGAACCCCAAATATATTTATGAACTACATGATTAGAATTGAAAAATTAATCATGTATAGGTCATAATGTAGATGATAGAGGGTGAGTCCATGCTTAGAGATAGGGTGCATGGTGTCAAACTCTTTGATTAGGGTTCAATCTAATAGTGGGATTCATTGTACCTTTTAATGCAATCACAGGGAAATTTGAGTCATCATATGGGATTAGTCGTCTTAAGAAAGGGATTAATTTAACTTAGGAGTTTCCACGATTCAAGACCACTCAACACTTAACCAGTATAAGGATTCAGTTGCAAGGTAGTCTCCAAGGGAATTCATGTCCAAGATACCGTATTCTCCTTTGGATTTCACTTTAGATCTCACTATTGTTTTTAGTTTATTTCATTGTTTTCTTAGCTTAGGTAACTTAACAATCATCATTTAATCCATCAGCTAGATAATAGGAGAAAGAATAGTACTGGAGCATTGGTGTTCGTAGGATCGACTTCCCTAGATTAGAGTACATTTTATTACTTATATGACATATATACTTGCTGCTTAGTACATATTATTGGACTTATCAGCTGGGAACATTGGCAAACAATTAAGTGGATTCTTCATTACTTGAAGTATACACAAAATTTATGCTTGTGTTTTAGAGGTTTTCATTGGTGTTCAATAGTTTTGTTAATGCCTATTATGTCAATTGTAGAGAGAAGGAAGTCTACTACAGGGTATATTTTCACATTTGGTGGTGGTGTGATAAGTTTGATGTCTAAACTTCAAGACATTGTTGCATTGCCTATTACAGAAGCAGAATATATCAACGTGACCAAAGAGTAAAGGAAATGATTTGGTAGAAACATGTATTTAATTAATTTGAAGTGGTAGAAGGAAAGTATGTGTTGCATTGTGATGTTCGATAAATCTTACCAAAAAATCTAGCTTTTTCATTCTAGAAAAAAGCATATCAATCTGTGATATCACTTTCATTATGCTTGTTTTGGAACTTGGATATTTACATATTGAGAAGATCCATACAAATAACAACCTTGTGGGTTTGTTGACAAAGTTTGTGTTTACGAGAAGACTTCTTATTATAGGAGGCTTTCTCGGTTAGTGGAGACGTGACTCAAATGTTTAGAGGACAATGTTTAATGCTTCATTAATGCTTGATTGAAGATTTGTCTTCAAGTGGGGGATTGTTAAATAGTGGCTCGATCCTTGGGATGTGATTTGATCATTGGAATGAAGCCAAATCTTGATCTCTTTTAATCGAACGTTCTACATTTCTCTATTGTTTATAGATATAGGGGTATCTTTGTTGTGTTTTGAGGCAGAGAAAGGACAAACAGACAGACAGACAGGAAGAAATGAAGTGTGAGTGCTCTTGCATGTAGAGAGTGAAAAAATGAGTGAAGAAGATGAAGAAAGAAGCTTTTGTTTTTTATTATCTTATTAAAACAAGGTAAGGTCCTTATTTTTGAGGTGAGGTGTTATCCTCTTGTAGCTTTGTGGTTATTTCTTGTACTATTGTAATTCTCCAAGGTATAATAAAGTATTGTCCTTCCATGGATGTATGCTTTTTCTTACCAGAACTACATTAAATTTGTTGCCTTCTTTTCATTTTTGTGTGGAAACTTGCATATCCTTTTTGCATTGTCTATTCATTGTGCCATTGCTAGGTATTTGTGAAATTATATATCAAGTGTTCGATAAATTACTGCACTTGTTCCTTGCTTCCTAGCATGAAACTAGAATAACAAGAGACAAATGAAATTGTTGACAGTTTAATTCAACAAAATACTTGCTTTGAAAAAATAATAAAAATAAAAATAAGCACAAAGTTTTAATGCGGTGACAAGGTAAATAAATTTGAAACTGCACCAATACCACTTTGGATACTATCTATTGAAACAAATTAAAAAAATTATAAAAGGAATATAAATAAAACAAGGTGCATGATTGATTCCAAGCAAGGCCAAAAAAAATGGAAGCAACTTTGAAATAAAACAAAATTGGAAGGTGGAATTTACAGCTGATGCATAGAAAGACATGGGCATTTTGAGCTCACAATGAATAATTGAGACAATACAGACAAAAACCGTGTTTAATAATATCTTGAATATCACATGATTATTCAAAGGTGATACAACACGTGTTTCATTACGCAGCTCAGAGACATTGGGAGCCCAATTATTCATGGATATAGAAGAGTGGGATTGATCATAAGATTCATAACTGGTGTAAATTGGATGGTACTGTCATAGCCACATGGGATCATTTTGTATTTTCTGTTTTCTTTTGTTTGTTTTGGCCTATGGCCACTTCTTGTGGCATAGGCATCTCCTGTACCATTATTGTCTTTTTAATGACAAGTCATTCTTCAACAAAATGAACAAGCAATACTCAAGAAAATGAAAGAGTATTTTTGATGGCATGGTTAATCTTCTTCATTTTAATACTTGGCTCATTTCTAATGGAAGAGATTAAGGTTGATATTATAAGCTCAATAAATTGATCCTTGGGGAATTTTGTTTAGATAACCCTGTGGAATAGTCACTAAAGGAAATTTAGGAACAAGAGAGTCACCCATGAACTTAGCTCGGAACAGAATGTCCACATCCTTCAGGATATTTTCTCATGCACATGGAAAGCTTCAAATTTGCTTAATATAAATATAGACTTACTGAATACTTCACTCATCTACTATTCATAACTTGAAAATTGGGTTAAATCCAATTATATGAGTTTTATGGCCGAGTAAGATTAGATTAATTTAACTAACCAACTTATATATGATGTGGGATGTTATAAAATTAATTTTAAGTTTTTAATTTTAGAACTTATATCACAGTATAGCATTTCACTTTGTCAAAAGAAATATTGGCATACTAGTAAAGTGAAACACAATTTTGAAAATATCATAAGTCACCAAGATGCTGCATGTTTTAGAACATTTTAAATATTAACAGGAGCAAAACTATATGCATTATTATGGAGCCAGACACACCATAAAAAATTTTAAATTATTAATAACATATATTTATAAAATTATTAAATTAACCCCATGAAATTAGAAACAAGGGGAGGGTCCAATTTGTTCAAGATATTTCTTTTTCTCCTACCAACCCTAGGTCTAGGCCATACTTTTATGAATTTCTTATTTAATTATTGAAAAATTATAATTTTATTGAAAATTATCATGTCATATAAATTGTTAAAAAGGCAAGGAGCTATAAGTAATTTAAAGTTTTCGAAAGAGTGAAATAAAAATAGCATCATTTCTACACCTTTTTCCATGTCTCCCAAGTCTAAGGCCTTCCGCCTCCCATATAGGTGACGTACTACATTGGGAAGAGTATCCATAGGAATTCTTAAGGATTGGATGATACTATAGTATTGTGTTTTCTCGTATGGCATGAGGTTTCATAGATGATGCACATTATTATTCTGGCTCTGTTTGGATACCACTAAATTTTATAAAAATAGTGGTCATTCCTATAGAATTTAAGGGGGTATTTAGTTGCAAAAAATGGAATAGAGAGGAGTGGAAGAATGATGATAATGAGGGGATTATAGAAGGAATGTGAATGAAAACTTGAAGAGATTGGACAGATAGTTTATTAGGAATGGGAAAAGTGAATATATATAATAAAATTACTATTATGCCCTTTATGCAAAATGAATAATATATATAAAATGAAAAAAAGTAAATTAATTGTTATAAATAAATATTTAGCTTTCATAGTTCCCCAAATCTTTAAATTTTTGTTAATATCATTTATTAGTAATTAAGTAACTTTAATAAATAACTAATTACATGTTTAAAGATATTTTAAAATAATTAAGGATATTTTGTTGGTATCATTAATTAGTAATTAATCAACTATAATAAGTAACTAATTGATTATTATAAATAAATATTTAAATTTAATTATTAGTTATTATTATTTCATTTTAATTATTAATTATTATTAAAATTATCTACTTAATTATTATATTAATTTATTTTAATTAGTAATTATTTTTAAAAGTATTTATTTATTTATTATTTAAATCAAATTATTATTTTAATTATTAAATAAATGGGTAAATTTTAATGAATAAGCACTCCCATTTTTGGAAGGATTGCTCACTCCCCAACCCACCCCTCTCATTTCCATTAATGCCATCCAAACAAAGGTTTGGGTTTATTTTATTCCCACTCCCATTCCAACGAAACACTCCCTTAGTATTATGTAGGAAAGTATAATAATGGGTGTTTGGATACTATTTTGATAGTATAAAATTACTATAGAATCAAATGATTCCATAGTAATTTATAAAAGCGGTAGATATCAGAGTTGGAGATGAAGATGCGTCGAATAGAAATTGAGTCATTTGTAGTAGTTTGAAGAGCTAATGATAAAGCAAGAAGTTCAGCATCCAGGCAATTGTAAGAGTCTAGAGGACAACAACCTGCAATAACAATATTATAATTAGCATTAGTGATAAAGAAGCCAACATGACATACCTGAGTGTTGACTTTTTTAGCTGTGGAGATGAAGAGAAACAATTCATTAACAAAGGTGAAATTATTCAATATGAGCTTTTTTGCCAGCAAACTTGATATGAGATTGGAAGTAATCTTTAGCAAAGCAGTAGCCTTTCTTGGCAATTGTCATAAAGCTTGGAGGACTATGTCGAAAAAGCAAGTCACAACGGGCTTTCCAAATGTGCCAAGAAACAACAGCAATAACAGATTTAATGAAAGTAGAGCCACTAGGGTTTGTGAGCCAGTTACCATCAGAGAAACCACCAAGAAATGTAATGCGCTTTTCAATAAGAGCTACAATATGAGACCAGACACATTAGGTCTTGCAACATCTGAAGAATAGGTGTTCAATACTCTCAAACTTAAGACCACAAAAGGAACACAAGCTATGCGGGCCAAGGTTGATAAAGTATAGATGCTCACTGGTTGAAAGACAGCCTTTGAATAACAATAAGAGAAAATGCTTCACATGAGGAGCAGTTTTCATAGTCCAAATTTTATGCCAACCAATCCAATGGCTAGAATCCAAATAGCTCCAATTCAAAACTTGATAAACATTGGAAGCAATGTTAAGTTTATTAACAATAGGGAACTAGACCCAAAGGTTGGAAGCATTATGATCAATAGAGCCCAATTTGTTAATAATATCATTAAGAGAATCACAAAAAAAATGACCTACCTTGGAATAATCCAAAATGTTTCCAATAGTGAAAACTGACAGATTAACAAAGTCAAGATTGAGATTGATATTGAAAATGGCAGGTTTAAAAGCTAAGGGAACATCAAAACACCAAGGGTCTTAAAGCACAGAAGTATGAATAGCATTGACAGATTTAATCCAACAATGAGGTTTTTAAACATTCGCAGAAGAGCAAAGACCTCGGAAGAAGGAAGAACATTTTGGAGGGATGGAATCCTTCCAAATATTGAAGTTTCCATATTTAAAATGCAAGATGTCAACCCAAATAGCATCACCATGGTTTAAAACTTAAAAACATGCTTTACCATGATAGAGTGCCTAACAATTTAAAGATTACGAATCAAAAGAGCCCCCTTAGATTTAAAATCAATAATATTATTCCAAGCCACACCATGGATACCCTTTCCATTGCCACCCTGATGCCAAAAGAAATTCCTAACAGCCTTATTAATAGCAGAGAGAACAGAGTCAAGGATAGAGTATACTGATAGATAATAGCTGGGAAAGGAAAGAAGGGAGGAATTGATTAAGACGGTTTTAGCTGCTTTAGATAATTTGGAGTGCTGCCACCTAGAGCAAATGCGACGGATTTTATCAATCATAGAATTAAAGACAAAAACAGCAAGCTTCTAAAGCACTCTAAGATACTTAAAAGGGAATGAAGCATAATTGATACTGAGAATAGAACAAATGCTAGCCTGAACTCGCTTATTAAACCAGGAGGGGAAGTAAACCTCTGACTTGGAAGTGTTTAAATGTTGACCAAAATGCTTACCATAAATATCAAGACAAAGTTTGATATTGCGGGCACCAGACCTAGAAGTGTGAGACACAAGAACAAGATCATCAGCATACATAAGGTGATTAAAATTGGATCTGATATCGTTGCTGAAACCAGGAATGAGATTGTAATTAAGGGCAGAATTGAGCATAGTAGTCAAGTTTTGAGAGACTAGAATGAACAAATAAGAAGAAAGGGGATCACCCTGGCGAACACCCCAAGAAGAAGTAATCCAAGTAGAAGGATGACCATCAATCAAAATAGAGAAAGAGCAAGAACTCAAACAGGTTTTAATCCAGGAGATGCAAAGACTAGGGAAATTCATTTTAGCAAGGGTGGTAAGAATTGCACTCCAACTAATGGTATCGTAAGCTTTTTCAAAATTAATTTTGATAATCATCCTAGTGGGGTCATTAATCTATTGCTTAAAAGAATGCACAACCTCATGCAAAGTAATGATGTTATGAAAGGGACAACAACCTACTACGAACCCCGACTGTTCTCTACCAATTAAAGTAGGGAGAATAGTCAAAATGCGATTCGTAAGAAAGTTGGAGATGATTTTATAGCAAACATTGTAGAGGGATATGGGGAGACAATCAGAAACGACAGAAGGATTATCTTTTTTTAGGTATGAGGGCGATGAAAGTTTTACCCCAAGAAGAAGGAATAACAAAATTACCAAAAAAGCATTCAATTGCTGGAACTAGTTGATCACCAATGTCATTCCGAAAAAATTGGTAAAATTCTGCATTAAAACCATTAGGGCCAGGGCTCTTACTAGAAGGAAGATCAAGAACAACACGGTATATTTCCTCACAAGTTACCTCCATAGTAAGCAAGCAACCATCCGATCAAAGCATTCTAAGGAAGATCACTCGAAGGAATTAAGAATTTTAACTTAGTTGCTATTGCAACGGGCCGACCAGAGATTAGAGTAAAATTGGGTGAAAGTGATCTCAATATCCGAGTGCTCACAAATAGAATTACCATAAAGATCAGTAATTTGAGAAATATAATTATAATGGTATTGAATACGAACTGAATTATGAAAAAAAGTAGTATTATGATCACCATCCATCAACCAGAGAAGATGAGCACGTTGCACCCAACGCAAAGAATTTTGACGATGAAGTGAAGTAAACATAGAATGCAGGCTTGAAAGCTTAACAAAAACATCGCAACCTGAAGAATTTGTAGACTCCAAAGCTACAATAGTAGCCTCAGAGTTTTTAATCACAACATCAAGAGAGTAAGGCCAGAACGTTTCTAATTCATAATATTTAACCGAGTACGGGAAAGTAAATGAGAAAAATCATGCATAGGATTACCATGAGGTGACAAGGACCAAGCTTCTCTAACAGCCTCACGAAAACCAATGAAGTCAAGCTAAAAATTTTCAAAATGAAACATTTTGCAAGCATTAATATTATGAGAGGAGAGAATAAGTAAGAGGGTAGTATGATCAGAAAGAATTCTCAAAAGATGCTTAAGAGAGTAAGAAGAGAACTTATCCATCCAAATGGTGTTAATCAAACAATGATCAAGTCGGGCCCAAAGACGAGCAGACCAACCTTGATTATTGCACCAGGTTAAAGCAGAACTAGAAAAATTATGTAAAGCCTGCCGAGAGACAACAATAAGGGTAACACGACCAATATTCTTATTCTAGAGAACAATAATACCACCAGAAAACCCTTTAGCTAAGATGGTTGCCCAATCCCAGGAAGCAGGGATGAAGGAGCAAAAATGATTAAGATGGATGTTGTTGGCTCTAGTTTCGACATGACAAACAAGATAGTGTTTATGCTTCTTGACGAGGTTAAAAACACAGGAAGAGGTCTCTCGGGCCGAGATTCCCCTACAATTCTAGCAAATAATAGTAAAAGCTATCATAAGAAACAATCAAAAGAGAAGGAAAGTAAGGGAAAGGAAAACTCCCTAAGAAGAGGGAAAAAGCAAGGCAAGGAATTAGGGGCAAGAGCCTCCCTGATCGATTCTTCCTTTCTTTTGGGTTACTATCCCTTCGTGTATTCCTTTTCTTATGTGAGACTCACGATGAGCTTCCTCTTTAAATTGGTCAAGAGTCATCAGGTCATCAACTTCATCATCGTCGGACATCTCATCATCTTCTTCCTCGGAGAAATCATCACTTCCACTATTGTCTCTCATGGCCTCTCCAACCAAGGCAGCAGTAATACTATCAACGGCCTGCTGGTGAAGAGGACAAGAAGGATCCATAGAAAATGGGGATGGTTTGGAAGGGAGGTTCAGACGACTAGGGGTGATGAGGTTGACGAGATAGAGATCAGTGAAGGGATTAAGTTCTTGGGAACGACTGAAGGAATAAAGGACTCCAGAGGGTGAGATTCAAAGGCCTTCTTCAAAGGATTGGGATGAGCACGATTAGTGGGAACACAAGGGTTATCAGATATTTCGGGAAATGGAGTATCAGATATATGGTTTTGGGACTCGGGGCTAGCCAGAAAAGGGGTAGGGTTAGAGCGTTAAAAATCGGCATGGGAGATGGGAGACCAGCAAAGCGACATCAAGCGCCACCCCTGACGCTACCACATGCCTTGACAGAGGGATAAGGCGAAGCATCCAAAGCAACAGCACCTGCACAGGGAATCACAATGGGTGGATCGGGAACAATAGGGGAGTCGTCCATGGGGGTCCTATTGGTGTTAATGAATTCGGCGTGAAAGGCACGAGATCTAAGGGAACCACCACGACCGCGTCCCCTCCGAGCACCACGTGTCCCACCAAATGAGTCCACATGATGGCCAGTGGGGGACAGTGTTCTCTGTGGCTGCCACATCTCTGGGCGCGTGACCAACGTTGGAGTCGGTCCCACGACCGTGAGCCTGGCCACACCAACGAAAGACAAGCATCCACGGTCCAAAGTCGGAATCCACTGGTTGAGGTTCAGCATGAGGGTCGTTCATGTTCGTATCACCGGCAACAGCAACATCAGGCTGAGACGGACTAACCTCCACCCCGGGGGGAACCGAGGGGGTGGAGAAATCCAAGTAGACCTGGTCACCGCTGCATGAGAATTGGACTTAGAACAGTGCCATATGACACCACATGTATAGCAGAACGTTGGCAATCTTTCGTAAAGAACAACAACAAAAATTTGGTGTGAGTCATCGCCGAGCCAAAAACCCCGACACAAGGGTTTGGAAAGATTAATCTCAATGCAAATCCGGGCAAACTTTGATCCAGTTAAAGACAGAGTGAGATCATTAATTTTTATCACTGGATCAAGATGAGCAGTAATGGTCTCAAGAGACTCACCATCCCAGAACTCAACCTGAAGGTCATGAAGCTGGACCCAAATGGCAGCATAGGTAAGCTTAGTAAAAGCATGTTCGAAAAAGGGCTGCCATGAAGAAAGCTGAAGGAGTAAGCCATTAAGAGACCAAGGGCCATCAGCAAGAAGTTTTTGCATCACAGAATGGGATGGGCAGCGAGTAAGTAGAAAACCATTCGGGAGATCAGAGATCATTATCTCGCCATGTTCCTCCCATTTAGCCATTAGAAAGGCCTTCACTTGGTCAAATGGTGGTGACTTATCGAAAATTTTCCAAAGAGAGAATATTGAAACTTCAAACGAGCATGAGAAATGACATCTCCATCAAGCTTAACAAAATAAGAGGATGAATCCTTAAGCTTGGCAAAGATTTGTGGATTGTAAAGAGGTGAAGAGTCTAGCCCATGAGCAGAGGCAGAAGCAACCTGGGCCCAGTATTTCGGGGGAGGGTTTGGAACAGGAGATGGATTTTTCCGCCCTCACTTGCCATGGACAAAGGAAGGAAGAAGGAGAAGGACCAGTCAGACGGAGGGAAGAGGTCTCTCAGGCTTTCTCAGGCTCTCTCAAATGTCTGGCTCAAAAGATTGAATATCATACCTCATTTAATCTAATTTGCATCCAAGGTTTAAAATTAGATATAAGCGAATTAAACCTAAAGAAAAGTATTACCCACAACTTGAAGACTTTTGCATTATTTTATTTCTTATCTTTTTCTCTTCTTTATACCTCAAAGTACTATATATCACAACTAACATTGACACCCTGGTTATATATGTGTTTGTCATATTTAAAAACAAAAAAACCTCCTTCACACCGATACACAAAACAAATAATAAAATAAGAAAAACAAATAAGAAAATAAGAAAAAAGATATTGAATGCATTTAGACAAAACAAAAAAAACAAAACAATACAGAAACATGACTGTCTCCGCCAATTATTCACACACAAGAAATAAAGTGGAAAGGTACTAAAATCTAGAGAAAAGCAGACACAGAGTCACGAACATCTCGATTGATCACCTTCATGAGCAGTTCATTCCAGGTGTCAATAGGACCAGGCAAGCACCAGTGGATGCAGTCATTCTCAACTTTCTTGCTCGGATCATCGTCAAATGGATGGTAAGTCCCATAAGGACCTGGATGCCCATCAGGTCTCAACAGTGAAAGCTGGTAAACATCAAGGAGCTCCATTCTCACGTCATTCGTTGCTCCAATGGCAGCAGCCTTCTCAAACTCCTCAGTCTCAAGTCTCCACATTTTTAGGTCTGAACTACTACCATTGATTTCCCCTTCTATAAATGGCTTAGTCCTGTTGCAAATTCTTTCACTAGGCGATTCTCCATCCTCCCAGTGGCTTGGGGCCCACGTCCTAAAGACAACGAAGGGCTTGTGCTCAGATGTAGTGATGAACTTGAAAGTCAACTGGAGTGCCCTCCTGTAAGCCACTTCATAGTCGATCTTCTTAAGCTCCAAGTCAGGACAGTAATGGCAGCCTACCACTTCGTTGTTCTCATACATGATTGTTCTTTTGTAGAACCATTGGCCACCAGAAATGACCATGTAGTCATACTTGTTATACATCTCAGTCCACTTGCTATCCAGGATGTCAAGATGAATTTCATGGGTCGGTCCATTTTCAGTCTCAGAAGCGAGCAGATATGGAGACCAGATGCTATAGATGGTGAGGTTGTATGAGGGATAGTACCATGTCCTAGTGTTGTATCCGTCATAATATATCTCATGAGCTTTCGTTACCTGGATGAGAGAACAATGTGTTAGAATATAATATACCTGTATTATCCTAGTTCCAATTTAAATTTCTGGAGATTGGATTATTACCGACGAGGTTAAGCAGAGCAAAGAATAAACATGGTTGTGGAAGATTGCATCGCCAATAAATGCCCATGATTTATCGCGCATTGCATTCAGAAATTTGAGTGGATCAAAAGCAGGTAAGTCACAGCCACTTGGTTGCCATTTCCAGTGAAGAAAACCTCTATCAGGCCTCCCATTTTTCAAACAATTTGTATAACTTGCAATGTAATGACAGGTTTCATCTGTGTACGATGGTTCTTCAGCTTTTGGTATCCATTTACCAACAGAAAGATCACATACTTCTGCATCAACTCAAAGATCAGAAATTAAGTAGCTAAGTTTCAATTATTTCTGACAGGAAACTACCTTTCTTTAAATCTTGCTGTTCTTTAACTCCCAATTCCTTCAATAAAGGCCAGATATTCACTAGTTCTTGTTTGTCTATCGTTGAAGTGTCTGAAATAGACAAAACCATACAATATTAAATTAGAACTCATCTTCGACCTTAGCAAAATTTACCGAAAAAACAAACAAAGAGAAGCTAAGATTATTATACTTTTTTCAGTCGCTGGTAAATGTGAATTGAAGTTGCTGATGAAGAGATAGCAAGCTGCTACAGCCAAGAGAACAACAGCGATGAACCTTAAGAACATCAGGCTAATGCTCTTCCTCCTTTCCTGAGCTAGCATTGCCCAGAGGCCACCAACCACTTCATCATCTGCCATTGCTTTCTCTCTGCTCTCAAAGAAAAAGAGAGCAATGGATAATATACAACATTGCCTCTGAAAGTACCTGATATATGTATTTATTCCCATGTAAAGCCTTTATCATGCACAGGACTGTCATTAATTTTTTATAATTCCGGTATTTTTTGTATTCATTGCTATAGATTGCACGTATTGATAAATTCCATAAAACCCGTGATACATTATTGCTATTGATCAGAGTAGTGGTTGTCGTTTCCTCAATATGAAGGACAATAATTGTCTGTCCGTACGTACAAAAGTGGGATCTCTGGCATTAAGAAATATGCAACAACATAATTTGAGGAGACAGGCAAATGTTTCTAAATTTCTCAACGTTATTGCGGTATCACGAAGTTCATCAATGCATAAGGCATCTTGCGCCTATGCGTAGTTTTCACAAAGATAGAAGAAAAACCATCATATTGAGTCCCCGGTTTCCAATGAAACATATTCAAAATAAATGATTAATTTCAGCGGTAGAGTGTGAATAACAGAATTATTATATTAACGCCATGGAGATCCTCTTCTCCAAGAAGCTTTTGGAAGAGTACATACCCTCTTAAATTTGAAGGTTTTGCTTGGTTAGTAAAGAGTAAGATGATTTGATTTATAAATTATTATTTAATATTTTTTTTAAAGACCTACAACGTAGTTGATCTATTTCACAAAATGAACAGGATTACGAAAAGCTTAACAATACAATTGCAACACTAGCATACACAAAAAAATTTAAAAACCCATTTTTTTCAGAAATCTGTATCAGTCACCACTGTAGATCCATCCATTAATTATGATATAATGACAATACCAGAGAATTTTCACTTTGTGTAGCAACCTATTTATAGCTTGGTTCCACTTTCTTGGGATGATGTCAACTTTATGAAATTCATTTACAGTCTAATATATTGCAATGATGTGATATTGTGCTTAATCTTCCATGTACTATCATAGAACCTTTGATTTAACACTTGACATACTCCAGCACACAATCAATGAAACTAAAAC
>NW_024087657.1:0-20841 GCF_009730915.1 Dioscorea cayenensis subsp. rotundata
TAAAGGGAAATATTTTGGAGGAAGGCCGGTCATGGCCGGAACAATGTATACAGTCTTGTACCATTACATCACTTACGTCATTCCTTAGGAAAAGGTTGGTAGGGGAGCTTCAGTCGGGCGTGTCTATACGGATAAAGGGAATCTTTACAGATGAAGGGTGAGGACTCATGAAGACCATCGACCACGACTATCGAGGGGTTCTCCTGATTCAGTGCTTTTACATTTCTATCTCTTTGATTGTACTTAGCTCCATGAGCTAAACACCTAGTGGTGCCCAGGTATTTGTGGAACCCTAGGGATGTATTTGTTCATTGAATCTTTTATTATGCTTTCAATTAATTGATGTTTATTGTAGGTTTAACCTTGAATGCTTGATTGTATGAATATTCCCTAAGGTGACACAAAGGGTTGAGAGTTTTGTTGGTAACCTTGTAGTGGGTGACACTGCAGGCGTTAGGCAAAACTAGGTTGGAGGGTTGAGAGAGGGAGTTGAGGAAATGCAGGAGAAATCCTCTTTCCTCTCCGACATGATAGATTCTACCTCCGTTCTCATGTTTAACTGGGCCGTAGAGTGAATGGTCTAAGGGATGACCCCTCAGCTGTTCTTGGCGTGGAGCGGGTGAAACACAGGTGATCTTAGTATCTAGGGCTTAATTGTAGTTGGGTGCTCCACCCTGAGACAAAGGTTAGGTCTATAATTAGGAAGAGATTTATCACTTGGAATCCCTAGATCATTGCAACTCAATTCGGTGTGAGGTTGAGGGTTATTTAATCTCTCCTCCCGAGGACATGTATAGAGTTAAGCGTAGTTGACCTAAGATTTGGACTATGTATTTGGATTTCCGACTCACCATTGCATTGATTTGGGCTTATAATAGAGGGTTCTTGCACTTAGCTTGATGTCCTAGGCGAGGAGGCATTATCAAGTACCCATCTTCTCGATTGCCTTACCTCCCTCTTTATTCTTACTATCTTACTTGTTGTTTTACTTTTGAGGTGAATCACATTGCCACTTATCCTCTTTTGATCTTCACATAGCTAGAAGCTTGATTAAGTGTTTTTATTCCTATTCCTTATGGATTCGATACCCACTCATTGAGATTATTACTTGACAAACCGGTGCACTTGCGGGATATACATAGGGACCTTGTCAAGACACAGGCGTTGTTGCGGAATAGGCGTTTTGGGAATACTTGCACTTTGTTTCTTTGCTGTTCACCATACATTTCTGTTCATATCTTCCTTATTCCTCATTTTTTTTACTTTTCCTTGTTTCTTTTTTATTGCGGAAAATGATTAATATGTTTAGTCATTTATTTTCTCGTGAGAATAGTTGGCGATGAGCGAAAGTTCAAATAGTTGCATTTGCATGACATGCATGTTATTCTCATCATGGGGCGTGCTAGCTCAGCAGCTAGTAGAAGAATCGGTTGAAGGTACAGCGCCGGTCATATGATTGGGTGTCAATTCATGGTGGTTGATTATCATTCGCGGTGTAAAAGAAATGGGTAGCGATTGGAAGAGAGGAATAACTATGAACATGAAATGATTTTGAGGGTGGATGGGTGGAAGGAGGCGGCTTGCACCCTTGATTTGAACCATGAACTTGAGCTTAAAACTCTTCGGCGGTTGGAATTATGCATTCGATGAGGACTCTAAACTCCCACCGTAGTTGTAGCTTCTAAATTATGCTGGGCGAAGGATAAGCTTGTTAGCATGTTGGCTTCGTCGACTGTGCATGGAAGATCTCCGACACTTAAAGGGGTATGAGCCGTGGTACACACACAGCAAGATCCCCGTGGAGGATGACCTGGGTACAGCCGGGTCCCAGCCTGGGAGTGAGATGGGAACTTGAATATGAAGGGAGGTTGTCAAAGCGGAGTAATAAAACTTTTGGATTACACGAATCATCAGCCCCATATCCGGCCGGCAAGTGGGTGAGCTTGAGCCCAAGTTGTCCGGCGAGGGTGTTAGTAAGAATGAAAGATGAGTTAATCCCAGCAGGATGATTTACTGGTTAGGTGAGGATTTACGTGAACTATGAAAGGCGAATGGCGTCGCTTGAGGAAGATCATTTTCCTTTGGCGATTTTATTATTGACCAAATGTTGGAGCGACTAGCGGGGCTTCATTTCTACTACTTTATTGATGGCATGTGAGTTTCAAATCTGTCTTGAGAAGGTCGAGGAAAGCCATTTGTAGCCTTGCCTTTTTTGCTTATAAAGAATGCCTTTCGGGTTTATATGCCCTGCTTGCAACATTCAGTACATGTTTTGGTGACTTTTTCAGAAGATATGGAAGTTTTCATGGATGATTTTTAGGTGTTGGGATCTTGCGTGCTTACTTAAATAATTTGGAAAAGTATTAGTGAGATGTGACGAATCTCATCCTCGGCCCAGGAGAATGTTACTTTATGGTGCAAGAAGGCGTGTTGTCCTTGGACATAAAGACTCTAGCGGTATGGGTTTGGATAAAGGCTTCGAAATTGAGGAATGCATTAAAGCTTCATCACCTCAGGGTAACGAAAGAAGAATCTGCAGTTTCTTGGGTCATGCGAGGTTTTCGGAAGGGTTCATTAAGGACTTTTGAAATCTCTGCTTGATTATTAGGCACTCTTGGAGACACCTTTTATTTTGGAAATGACTATGCAGATACATTTAATGTCTTTGAGAAAGAAAGTTAATTACAAATCACCAATCCGACATGAAATTAAAAGGCTAGGCCGTTCCGGTAATGTGTGATGCTGATGATTCACTCATTAGGGCGGTCTTGGGTCAGGAGGAGAAATAAACTAATTTCAGCGATCTATTATGCAGCAGACTCTCAGTGCACAAAATTACACCACTCACGAGAATTGTTAATTATTGTTTTGCTCTTCGATAAATTCGAGACCATATCTAAATCTATCTAGTAATAGGTGCTCACAGATCATTGCACTCCGTTATCTAAATGAACAAAGCGGATCTGAGAGATTGATCGATTGATTTGTTGTTGGAAGGTTTGATATGGAAATAAGAGATAAAGGGGACGAGAATGTGGTTTCGAGATCATGCTGTAGGGATTAGAGATTGTGAGGGGCAAGAATGAAGTTAATGATTTCTTCCACGAAGGCATACGTGGATGTCAATCAGAACAAAAGATACTCCATGGTTCATGCAAATTTTGTGATTGTATACGTCGGGAAGGGGTATTGAGTGGTTTATTTTCAATAGAGAGAAATTTTTGGTGACCTTAAGAATTTTAGGAAGATCACTGTGTTGTATTTGTGGGTCGGTGGTGCTTGTGTTTCAGGAGGAAGGTTTGGAACATCATTCTTTGTTTCATTCGGGCCAGTGGGAGGCATTATGCATCAAGTCGGGCTGAGGGTTTTGGCAGCTGGGTTTCTGTTGGCCGACCTTGTCCGAGATGTTGTAATTCATTTTACGATGTGATAGTTATCCATGGTGGGAAACTTATCATGAAGGGATGAGATACTTAAGTGCTTTGCAATTTTGCTGGAGTGTTTGATGTATGAATTGATTTCATGCCCATTTCCGAAATCCAGTGGCGATCATTACGATACACGGTGGCGATTGATTATAGTAAACTTGAGGTGGGTGGAAGCCTGGGCTCTTCAACTAATGATGCAAGAAGCTGTGGTGAAGTTTTTGGAGAAGTTGTTGCCTGGAGTTTTCGGCCTCAGAGAATAGACTATTGGTGATGGGAGACCTATTTTTGTAACACACAATTGGTGAAAGTGTTTAAAAGCGTTATGGAGTTCATACATGATCTTCTGGCACTCGCTTACCATCTGAAATGAGTGGGAAAGTGGAGGTTTACAAAGCGAGGAGCTCAAGAAGTCTTAGCAAATCGGTCGAGAAGAAGGGAAGCGAGGAATTGGTCCAGAAGGTTTAGATGACACACTTTGGGCTCGTGAGGACAGCGTCTACGATAGGGACAACTCCTATAATTTAGTGTATGGAGAATCTTGCCATTTTACGGTGGAATTAGAGCCTGAAGCATATTGGGCAGTAGTGATAATTTCAACTTGTGCAAATGGAAGTAGCAGTATTACATCTCAACAAGTTGAGCGAATGGAGGATGAAGGCGTATGAGAATGCAGGATATATAAAAGAGAATTGAGTGACGCGAAGCATATTAAGACCCAGAAGGACTTCAAACGCGATCGGTGTTATTATTCAACTTTTCACTTATATTTATTCGGAAACTCAAATCAAAGGTGGCTGATGCGTATGCTCATTACAAAGTTTCACGCTCATGGAGCCATTGAGATTAACCATCCGGAGAAGGGTACATTCAAGGTGAATGGACATGGTTGAAATCATACTATGGCGGGGAGATTTGCATTGACAATAGAAGTATTTTTCTCCATAGAACCCCAGTGAGGTAAGGCAAAGATACGTCAAGCTTAGTGAGCGTTAAACAAAGCGCTTTCTTGGGAGGCAACCCAAATGTTCTTGTTCTTATCTTCTAGTTTAGTTTGTTTGCATGAATAAATTTGTTAAGTGTTGGTGTCTTGTTTTTATAGATGCTTGTGCTGAGATTTTTCTTGTGAACTTTGAATATTCATCGTGTATTTTTCATGTGGAATTGGTGAAGTTATGTCGTTTGAGCTTTATTCCATGTTTTCCTGGTAAAACTCGCATACTAGGACGAGCTATATGTGTGTAAACATGTTGGGGAAACTTTCTGCGCGTGCTGCAGGTGTTTTTCTAAGGCATCGGTGAAGCGCACGCAGGCGTGTGGAATTTCCGCGACGCCCGGTGGATTCATATTGACGAGCTCATCCGGAGAAGGCACGCAGTGCGGCTGCCCTCACTGAGCGACCATGCAAATATGCGCGCTTGGTGGATAATTTCCTGCACGGGCATGTGAATTCTGCGGTTTGGCCGATTATCCGAGGGCACTACAGGAGTGAACTGCGCCCTTGTGGGCGACCTATGTGACGATACGGCGTGGGTAATTTCCACGCGCTGTGTGAAACTCTCAGGAGGAGCCCTTTTCATCGAGAAGACAGTGGGTGTGTGGGTACCCTTGTGAGTTGGGCATGTCAATGTCACGCCCTGGTATGGAATTTCGCAGGGCGTGTGGAACCATAGCTGATTTTTCTCGGATGTCGAGGAGAAACCCGCGGGCATGCAGGGTTGCCCCGTGGGAAGAGCGCACAGGTGTGGTTATTTTCCGCGTCCCGTGGGAGAGTGTTCGAGGAGACAATTAGGTGTTTTCCGGAGAGCGCGGAGGGGCGTGTGTCGCCCATGCCTCTCTCATAATGAGGCACCGCAGTGTGGGTAATTTCCACGCGCCCGGTGTGGATCTCCGAATTAAAAGGCGTATGCTCTCCCGTACATTGGTCACACCTTGTTCCTAAGCTAACCCTAAGGCTGCCAAAAAGAATATTTTTCGGACATTCTCATCCTCCTATTGTTGTCTTTGAATCGATTGATTGTGCATTGTGTGGATTGTAGGGTGTTTAGCTTCAACTCGTCGGTAAGCCTTCATTTCCTCTCATCACTAACTTCCTTTGAGTCTAGCTGATTACTTGCGATTAAAATGGATAATGCACATTGATTTCTTACTGAAATGGTTATGATTTGTTTTTGAGAAGATCTTGAAGTGAGATAGGGGTGTAGCTGCAAGAATGGCTACAAGGGCGTCGCGTTTTCACGCTCAGTGAAAGTACTCTGACCGTGTAGAATTTACGCTGCGACCATGTGTTGTTATTTTCCTACAGCCTGAATGAAACTTATTGATTTTCTTTTTCTAATACATGCAGGTATGACCACCAGATCGAAGAAGGAAGTTGGTAAACGTCCTAGAGGGCCTGCCGCTGAGCCGAAGTCATGGAATTCACACTTCCTGCGCTCGAGCTCGGTTTAAGCGGTTAGCGAAGCTTATGTTTAGTCGAGCGAATCCGGATGTTGGAGTCGCTCGGGAAGGTACAACTAGCGAGATGACATGGCTGATGAGGTCAGAAACTATTGATTGGTCGGTGGTTGGCACAAGTTGTGAATATTCATGACCTTGCTATCCAGCTCACTCACTTTAGAGGTGCTTGCTTCATTTTGAATTCGACGCTCTTATGCTCATTTTTGATAGTGTCGGTAGCTATTCGGTTTGAAACTTTTAGGCAACATCATAATATGAGCATCACTGCAGGTTCTCCACTAGACTTGGTCTATATGATGAGGAGTATCACTGGGCGGGGAGTATGAGGTCTTCAATTGACATGTCGGGTTTATCTCCCAAGGAGGCATATAAAATACTTTGTGGTAAGGGGCGATATGAACTAGGAGTGTCTAAGGCCTCATGTTTATCTCTACCTAGTTATAGATATCTTCACGCCATCATAGGAAGATTGATTAAATGGTCCGCGGTGATAATGCAGGAGTCATAAACAAGCAGAAAAGCTGCATGTACTTATACTTCATGGTTGAGACGAGGCGGTCCATCTGAGGGCACATTTTAGTGGAGTATTTGAAGCATCAAGGACACTATCCAGACCTAGGTGTCATTTTTCTCGGGTCCATACATTTACTAGACTAATTTTTGGGAATGGGTCTGACGAGACAAAATCGGTAGATGAGAAGGCGATAATACCGGCACCACTTGGGTTAGAGACAATGAGGGCTCATTGGTTTCGTCGATTAAATATCCAAATGGTGTTTATCTGCTTTGAATATACCATTCAAGGATACGGTGACGATTCTCGGTCGATGGGAGGCGGGGGCTACCTCGAGGCGGTGAGCGTACCCCCGTACGTTTGTTTACACCACCTCCGGCCCATGATCGCTTTTGAGGAGGCTCGAAAATCCGGTGGGAGTGATATGAGTTGAGGTGGGTGAGGGCTCGGCGCGAGATTGCGAGATTAGGGAGTTGCCTTGAGTCACTCATTACACGAGTTCATGGCACATTTCGGCGTATCTGACAGATTTGAGGCGAGATGTCGCCTCGTCATTTGTCTTGCGTCCAGGGGACTCCTCGGGCTCCCTCGGAACCTCAGGCATCCCCATCGCTTATTCTCAAACCCAGGATCCACCCATGTGCTTCTCCACCAGTGATGCGGAGGATCCGAGCCGGAGGCGTGTTTACCAGACATTTGACTTTATTTTTACGCATTTTCTTTATTTTGCACTTTATTTTTAGACTTGTTCACTCGAGAAAGGATTCTCTTACGAGTTTATTTTCATTACACCTCGAGTTGTATTCATTGCTTTATCTTTTTATATACTCGAGTTATTTTTGTTTTCTTGTGCTTCATTGAACCCCCTCATGTGCTGCATCTGAGATGGTCTTGTCATCTTAGGGGTGTGACTTTGTCATGGGCACGGCCAAAGTGCTTTGGCACTTGGCCTTGTGAGCTTCACATCAGCGTGGGAACATTACTCCCAAGGACTTAGCTCCATCAAGCAGCGACACACTAGGTGTCGGGGGTATTGTTTTCGATTGCTTCTCCCATATATTCTTCATTGATGTATATTTTTGAGTGAGCTTGAATATGTACATTGAGGACAATGTACAACTTAAGTGTTGGGGGGAGTTTCATAGTGACACATCCTTTTTATTGTTCTTGATTCTTGATTGATATACATGCTCACATAGCTAATGACAGTTCACCTGTAGTTACAATAATTGTATTCTTGAGTTTAGGAGAAAGTTTAACATTGAATGTTTTCATGCTCTAGTTCTTGCTTGAATTTCTAGAATTTTTACCGATTTACACTCGGTGCATTACTCACTCTTTAAACTCTATTGGAAACTCATGTTTGATGTAAAAGGGACTAGTTATAGTTGTTTCTTGTCTTAAATTCTGATGGAAAATGAAAAGAGAGAGACCAAAATGGTTTTATTGTTTTTATTTGTGCTTGTTGGAGTGGAAAAGAGCTACCACGTATGAAGTATGAAGCTACTCTATAGTCGGGATACTAGCTATGCCCTAATGAGGAGAAAGAGCTATCTCATAGGATGAGTGAAAGCTACCACTCCGGTGAAAAGAGCTACCACCTCGAAAGTGTGAAAGCCACCTTAGCGGCCCGCTTTTTGGAAAGGAGCTACCGTAGAGGATATGTGAAGCTACACCATCTTTGAAGTTGTTGTCACTTTTTGTAGATAAATAAGTCCCTATACTTAGAATTTTTAAGGGAGTATACCTTGGGTTGTTTTGAGTGAGTTCACACACGTACATGATTTCGGGTTTGTTATCCTTTTTGATTCAAGTTTTTAGCTAGAGCTTTGATTTTTTGTATTAATGTTGAAATTTCCCTTACTTGTAGCATGCTCTCTCTATACACTTTGGTGAACCTAAGGCCAAGAACTTCCTATATTTCCTTCATCTATGCAGAGAATGTTTTATTTTTGCTGAGGACAAGCAAAGCTTAAGTGTGGGGGAGTTTGATAAGTGATTACGTGATATGAATCTGAGCATTCTTTCCTTATGTTGAGCATTACTTTTTCTCGGGGTTTTTATACTAACATGTGTCTTTTTATGTTACTTTTCGTGCGGAGTAGGGTTGTGAGGCCAGAGTATGAAGGAAAGAAGCCAATGTAGATCATAATGCACCGGTTTTGGAGGAAATCTTGCTAAGGTTCAAGACGAAGACATAGGTCGGGTCGCGAGATGCTAGAGTGTGTGCCAACCTCCTCGTATTTGAGTTAGCACAACCATTTGGAGGGGCTCAAAGAGCGAGTCCCACTCAAGCATTCCGACTTATGCACATAGAACAAGATCTCTACCAACTTGTCCGTCATTAAAGAAGTAAAGCGATCCACGATGTGAAAGTATGGACTCGGGAAGTATTTTGGGGCTGAGTCTTGTAGCGGATTACCATAGTGAAAATCTTGATGGAAGCCTTGTTCCTGACCGAGGAAAACGAGAATTCAAAGAATCCACAGGGCATGTGGAAATGCCTGGCCATGTGGAAATTCCACATGGGCGTGTGAAAAATCCACAGGCCCTTGTGGTCGCCCGATTCCAGCCCGATTTAAAACAGATTCATCCCCGATTTCAGTATTCTTTTCTCCATCTTTTCCCCAACTTGAGAGAGTGTTTCGGCTAGGGTTTTGAGAGGTATTGGCGAGGGTTTTGGAGAGGTTCTATGGCTCTGAAATCATCATTCCTTAGGAAAAAGGTTGGTATGGGAGCTTCCGTCGAGGCGTATCCTATACCGGATAAGGGAATCTTTGGACGACGGGTAGAGGACTTTCCACAAGACCATCGACATGACTATCGAGGGGGTTTGTCTACATATTCATTGCTTTTACATTCTATCTCTTTGATTGTACTTAGCTCCATGGAGAGCTAAACCCCTAGTGGGTACTTGGGTATTTGTGAACCCTAGGATGTATTTGTTTCAATGAATCTCTTTATTATGCTTTCAATTAATTGATGTTTATTGTGAGTTCCAACCTTGAATGCTTGATTGTATGAACATTTCCCCTGGAGTGACACTAGGGTTGAGACAAAGCTAGGTTGGAGAGGGTTGAGAGGGTGAGTCGAGAGGTACAACAGCGTCTCCTTTCCCCTCTGACGTGATAGATTCTACCTCCGTTCCTCGAGTTCTTTGCGGCCATAATAGAGTGAATTGTCTAAGGGATGACCCTCCGCTGGGGCTTAGTTGCGCGTGCAACGGAGTGAAGCGTTGAGGTGATTTTAGTATTTAGGGCTTAATTGTGGTTAGGGACCTTCCACCTGGACCAAAGGGTTAGGTCTATAATTAGGAAGAGATTTATCACTTGGAATCCCAAGAGCTCATTGCAACTCTATTCGAGTGCGAGGTTGAGAGGTTATTTAATATCTCCTCCGGGACATGTATAGAGTTAGGCATAGTTGACCTTAGATTTGGCACTATGAATTTAAGGATTTCCACGACTCACCGTTGCATTGATTAGGAAGCATAATAGAGGGTTCTTGCACTTGAAACGATTGTCCTAGGCGGAGCATTATCCGAGTACCCCATCTTTATTGATTGCCTTACCTCCCTCTTTACTCGTACTCTCTTACTTGTTGTTTTTACTTTTGAGAATTGAATCATTGTCACACTTATCACTACTTATCTTCACATAGCTAAGAAGCGGATTAAGTGTTTTTATTCCCTATTCCCTGTGGATTCGAAACCTGCTCATCCGGGATTATTGCTTCGACAAACCTGTGCACTTGCGGGATATACGCAAGGAGACCTTGTCAATGACCGACCTAGAGAAGGGCTTGACTCGATTTGTGCCCTCATCGGATACACGGTTCAAATTAGTCGAGGCTACACTTCGCAACCACACCGCTTCATTGCACAATCTAGAGAATCAAGTGGGGCAAATTGCGAAGTCTCTATTGGAGAGACCACAAGGAAGCTTGCCGAGTAATACCGAGACCAATCCATGAGAACATGTGAAGGCGATCACTTTGAGAAGTGGTCGTGAGGTCGAGGGTAGGCTTCCAAGTGAGAAGGAGGTGGCACCCCCACCCTACAAGCCATGAATTCCTTACCCCTCTAGGTTGAAGAGCAACCAAGGCGATTAACAATACAATAAGTTCTTGGCTCTATTCAAGCAAAATTGCACATTAACATTCCTTTTGTAGAGGAATTGTCTCAAATGCCTCGGTATGCTAAATTCTTGAATGATTTATTAACCAACAAGAGGAAGTTGGAGGAAAGTGCATCAGTGATCCTAGATGTCTCTTGCTCCGCGGTGTTGCAAAAGAATATGCTGAAAAAGAAGAAACACGTCGGAAGCTTCATCATTCCGTGCAACATTGGTAATATGGGTGAAGCAATGGCATTGGCAGACTTTTAGTCCTTTATCAACGTCATGTCATATACTTTCTTCACGAGGTTAGGCTTGGGAGAGCCTAGGCCCACTCGGATGACATTACAATTGGCTGACTGAACGGTGAGACATCCGAGAAGCATCAATGAAGATGTGCTTGTCAAGGTTAACAAGTATATATTTCCTGTAGACTTCGTTGTGTTAGACATCGATGAGGATGTAGATGTTCATTTGATACTTGGTAACCCATTCTTGCGCACTTCCAAGGCATTGATTGACATGGACGGTGGAGAGTTGACAACGAGGATGGAGATGATAAGCTCACATACCGCCTCGCCCGGCTCATGTGGCATTCTCTTGACTTTGATGATACTCTTTATTTTCTCGACACTACTGATGAGATAGTTGATGAATATGTGCAAGAAATGTTTAATCCGGACCTATAAGAGGGGTTGCTAGACAAAGAGATGGATAATGAAGAAATAATGGCGCTTGGTCTAGAGAAGAAGATACCATCTACTCCGGGGATCATGAAGAAAGTGCTCCAAAAGATCAAGCGGGCGAGGAGATGCCACAGAAAATGCCCCAAGGCTGTTGGGAATGTGCGTGAACCGAATAAGTTGGATAAACCTTTGCTAGGTGGTACCAAGCCCGATAACTCCCCCTCTACCTTCAAGAGGCTTTGCTCATAATGCTTTCAAGTTATGGGTAAGAGGGCAACCTTCATCTATGAGCCCCCGTGAGGTAAGACATGGTACGTCAAGCTTAGTGACATTAAACAAGCACTTCTTGGGAGGCAACCCAAGTTTTTACTGTTTTCCTAGTTCTTAGATTAGAGTTTGCATGAATTAGCATGAGTGTTGGTGTCTTGATTGTTAAATGCTTTTGTTGTGATTTTTCCTATGGATTTTTTATGCCATCGTGCGTTTTATTGTGTTTTGGCGGAGAATTTTGGTCATTTAAGCTTACTTTCAGTGTTTTCTCTAGGTAAAGTTGCTTTGTAATGCAGGCTTTGAGTTTATTTATATGTTTAGGAATTTTCTGCAGAGCCTGCAATGTTTTCAAAGTATCCAGAGAAAATACATGCCCCTGTGGAATTTCCGCATGGACATGCATTTTTGTTCAGAGCTCATCCGGAGAGGACACATGGGAGTGGACTCACCCATGTGAATGACCTTGTGACGGTCCACACCCATTTGGAATTTCCGCACATGCATGCGTTTTCCTGCATAGACTTACAAATTTATCCCAAGAAAACACAGGGGGCGTGGACTCGCCCGTCTGGATGACTATCCCATAAACGCATGGGCGTGAGTAATTTTTGCACGCCAGTGTGGATCTCTGTAGAGAGTTTCTCCACCATCCCGAGAAGACACAGGGGTGTGCATCTGCCCCTGTGAACTGCCCAGTAAGAATCCACAAACTTGTATAATTTCCGCACGTGCGTGTGAAACATTTAGAGATTTTTCTTGGTTGGACAGAGAAACCACAGGGGCCTGTGTCTGCCACTATGGGTCAGACGCACAGGCGTGGGTAATTTCTGCACGCCCGTGCAGTTGTACAGAACGTCAAGAGGCGTGAGTTCCTTTTAAAGACTCATTATTTCACTTCATTCTCACATTCCTAATTCATCTGAGAGCACATTTGCACTCCTTCCCGACCTCGTACCGCCATTTTAGAGGGATTTCCATTAGGTTTTATGGCCAATTCAAAGTTTTACAATTCAACTTATCGGTAAGCCTTGTTTCCTTCTTTTCTTTGTCAATTCTTAATTTTAATTGATAAAACTGCTTAATGTTGCTTTGTTTCTACAATTAGAAGGGTTATGCATGCTTAGAACGAAGTTAGAACCAATAAAACAGTGTATTTTTGGCTTTCTGAGGTGCGGCCATGTGGATTTCACTCCTCCTGGATCCACACGGTCGTGTGGAAATTCCACACGACCATGCAAATTTCTACAGTAATACTTTATGAGCAGCTTTATCGATTTTCCTGCAAATTTTGCATTTATGGCACCTCAATCGAAGAAGCAAGCTGATAAGCGGCCGCGTGAGTTATCCCCTGATCCAGAAAGCATAAGATTTGCTATTCCAGAGCATCAAGTGTGTTTTGAGCGATTATCAAGGTTAAGATTTGGACAATCTCACCTCCTAGACATTAGTATACTACGGGATATATAGCAGGAGGATGAGTTAGCAGATGAGGTTGAGAATCTCATTTCAGTGGGTCGTTAGAGATAGCTACTATTGATTAAGGAACCAACCATTCGTGTACTTAATCTTGAGGTCTCATCATCATTTGAGTTTGACAGATCTTATGTGAGATTCGATAGCTTTGACGCCATTCAGTTTAGAGCATTTGGACATCACCATAGCATGAGCATTTCTAAATTTTTAGTTTGGCTTTGCTTGTACGAGGAAGCATTTACAGACACTGAGGATTATGCCCAGTTACCTACAGATTATCTTGAAGTATTGACCTCGCAGAGAGCGTACAGAGCATTATGTGGTCAGGGCTAGTATGAGCCAGGGGTGTCCAATGAGACATGCCTTTCTTGACCTACTTACCGATATTTGCAAGCTATTCTGAGCAGGCCGGTGAATAGCTATGGTAATAGCACTGGCGTTTTGAGCTGGCAGGAGCTATTGTACCTGTGCTCGATTGTCCAGAACACACCGATTCATCTAGGGCACATCATCGGAGAGTATATACGACATCAGGGGCAATTTGCCAGATTAGTAGCGATTTTCTCGAGACCCTACATTACTAGACTAGTTATGGGTATGGGTCTCCTAGACGCGATTCGTGGGGCCAAGAAGATGAGTATACCTACCCCCTTGAGCTTGGAGACGATGAGATTGATGGGTATGGTCCACAGAGTCCAATCAGGAGTATATGCTTTAATTACTCTTGCGCTAGAGGTAGCAGAGGGAAAGGATGATCTGGCCGAGGGTTCCCATCCTGCTCCCGAGCCTCAGCCGATGGTGATGGAGACTGAGGCACCTCTTGCAGTAGTGGAGCTACCCCCAGTACACATGTTTTCCCCATCTCGAGTTTATAGCACGTTTCGATACTCTCCAGCAGATTTTAGAGCGAGGCGTTGCCTCATCATATGTTCTACGGCCGAAGACCCCTCCGGTCCCACCAGCCTCACCATCACCCGATCCACCAGTATCTTTCAATTATCCTGCAGCAATAGCAGCAGCAGAGCAGACACCGGGCAACACCGACATTTGATGCATTCTTTATTTTCTTGTTACTTTACTTTATTTTGTATTGTTGTTAGACTTGCACTACTCAGAAAGGATTTTCCTTCTGAGTATGTCTTTTATTTTTCGTTTCGTTCTATCGAGTTATATTCATTTCTCTATCTTCTATATACTCGAGTTGTTTTTATTTATTAAGCTTCAATGAACCCCCTTGTGTTTGTGTGCAGATGGTCTTGTCAATATGGGAATTGAGAACTAGTCATAGACACGACCAAGGTGCTTTTGCACTTGGTCGTGTGTGATTCACAACCCGTTGGACCATCACTCCCAAGGATTTAGCTCCATCAGATGCAACACTAGGAGTCAGGTGAGTATTGTTTTGATTGCTTCTTCCATATATATTCTTGATTGATATACATAGGCAATGGCGGTTCACCTTAGTTGCAATGATTGTATTCTTGAGTTTTAGGAGAATTTTTAACATTGACTATTCTCATGCTCTAGTTTTTACTTGTATTTCTAGGAATTTTTGCCCGATTGACACTTGTTGCACTACTCGCTCAATAAAGTCTTTCAGAAACTCAAGTTTGATGTTAAAAGGACTACTTATAGTTGTTTATTTTGTTAATTATGAAAAAAAGGTAAAGAAATAACAAAATAATATTTTTTTTGTTAGTTGTGATTGTTGGGTGGAAAGAGCTACCACATATGAAGTATGAAGCTACTCTCATAAGTTGGATACTAGTTATGCCCTAATGAGAGAAAGAGCTATCTCATATGATGAGTGAAAGCTACCACCTCGAAGGTGTAAAACACACCTTAGTGGCCGCTTTGGAAAGGGCTACCTTAGAGGATGTGTGAAGCTACTACCTTCTTTTTTTTTTAAATTTTTATTACTATGTGTAGATAAATAAGTCTCTTATACTTAGAACTTTGAGGAGTATACTTTGGGTTGACTTGAGTGAGTTTACACATACTTACACGATTTCGGGTTTATTGTCTTTTGATTTTTTGTATTTAATGTTGGAAATTCCCTTGTAGAATGCTCTCTTTGCATGCTCTAGTGAACCTAAGGCCAAGCACTTCCAATATTTCCTTCGTCTATGCTTCAATGTTTTATTTTTGCTTGAGAACAAGCAAAAGCTTAAGTGTTGGGGAGTTTGATAAGTGCTTGTGTGATAAAAATGCGAAGTATTCTTTCCTTATGTTGGACATTATTTTTATTAGGTTTTAGCGCTAATATTTGTGCATTTGTGTTACTTTCATGCATATAGGGTTGTGAAGCTGAATGTTAAAGAAAGAAACCAATGTTGATCGTGAACACACACATTTGGAGGAAATCTTGAGAAGAATCAAACGCGTAGACATTAGTCGGGTTCAAGATGCGAGAATGTGTGCCAACATCCTTGTATTCAAGCTAGTACAATGATTTGGAGGGGCACAAAGGCAGTCACATTCGAGTATCCCTGATATGTGTCTAAATGTATGTATTTTAGTATATGTATTTTATATGGTTAGCATCTATTTTTACAAGAATTAATGCCCGTTTTGTGGTTAATCATATATTATTTGCTTCTCAGGGCACAAAAACACCATGGAGGACACAAAGATACAATTTGAGCGAAAAAGAGAGGAAAACCATTTCGTGACACTGTAACATATTAACTGTAGCAGAAGTGATGTATCAGTGGTGATGTAGTAAAATCACTGTAGCTTCCACTGTAGCACCTGTAGTGTTTTTGAGTCAGGAATTGATCCAAGGCATACGGCCTCAATGCTGCCCTGGATTGACCCCGCGATGAATACTGTAGCCAAAGAAGAGAGTAGTTTGCTTGAAGGCATACTGGCTCAATGAGGTGCTCATTGAGCCAGTATGGATACTATTCTGAGTGCAAGAGTGCACTTTTGCCTACCCCAAACGGCCTCAATGAGGTCCTCATTGAGCCAGTTAACCACCTCAATGAGCCAGTATACCACCCGTATGGAAGCCATTTTGGGGGGTATAAATGCTCATTTCTTGGGCAAATGAGAGGGACTTCTTCTTGGCCTCTTGGGCCGCTGCCACCACACATTCTTGAGGCCTTCCAGCCATCTTCCGGCGACATTACTTGTGGGAAATGAGCACACATCATCACCAAGAGGGAGAGGAGCATAGGAGGAGTTGGAGTGAAGTTTTAAGCCACCATTGCATTACCATTCAACGCTTCATCGATTCAAGGAGATCAAGACCGTAGAGGGAGTTTTTTTGCTTCTTTATTGACTTTCTTTTGCTTCTATGTTGTGTAAGTATACCTTGTCATGAGGGATTAACTTATTGTTGTGTTTGGATTTGGATGAACCCTAGGGTTAATCTTGTGTATGAACTTGGGATGTTGTTCTTCATTTAATTTGATGGTTGTTTGAGATTCAATCTTTCATGCTTTGATGCTTAGAATTACATGTATGGAGAAATCCGTAATTCTATCATGAGTTGTATGCGTAGATGTGACCTACTCACGTGTACTAGATCTAGGAGAGATTGAAAGGGGATACTTGTGCCTATACGCCTAGAGATCGGGTGTTGGCAGTCCTCTATTCCTAGGTTTAAGCTGAAGGATAGTAGGTTTACTGCTATTAGAGAACTCCTAGAACTTAATGCGATCATAGGTGTGTTGATCCGGAAGAGATTCTGATTGACATTCGTATGGGATTAGGGGTTAGTCACTGAGAGATTGGGGCTAATCTACTCACAAGGTCTCTAGGTCTCAACTATCATCAATGCATCTTTAAACCATCCTAGTTTGGGACTTACTGACAACACTAGGTGGATTCCTTGTCCAAACACTCCATTCTCATGCTTCATACTCCCTTTTTGTGTTTACATCAGTGTGCTAGTTACCCGGCCATAGGATTAGCTTAGGGCAGTTTATTTTGTTTTATTTGTTCTTCTTACTAAGGACTGTAGGCTAGATAATAGATGAAGAGTGAGTAATAATACTTCCTTGGCCCCGTGGAATACAACCCCTGCGTCACTCATAGTGTATTACTTGGCGATCCCGTAATCAATCAATCCCGATTTGTGCATTGATAGCAAGAGCTTCACCAATAAGGCCGTTAATTGAAGAAGCAAAATGATAATGTAGCATAACGCTGTAGCAGTATCTACAAAGTAAACGTGTGCCCGTTTACCTTACTTTCAAGATCCCCTTGCGTATATCCCGCAAGTGCACGGGTTTGTCGAAGTAATAATCCCGGATGAGCGGGTATCGAATCCATAGGGAATAGGGAATAAAAATACTTAATTCGATTCTTACCTATGTGAAAGATCAATGATGATAAGTGTGATAATGATTCAATTCTCAACAATAAAAACAACAAGTAAATGAGCAAAAGTGAAGAATGGGGTAAGGCAATCGATAAAGAGGAGGTACCCGGATAATGCTCCGCCTAGGATAATCGTTTCAAATACAAGAACCCTCTATTATGCTTCCTAATCAATGCAATGGTGAGTCATGGAAGTCCTTAATTACATCATCCCAAATCTAAGGTCAACTATGCCTAACTCTATACATGTCCCGGATGAGAGATTAGATAACCTCTCAACCTCGCACTCGCATAGAGTTGCAATGAGCTCTAGGGATTCCAAGTGATAATTCTCTTCCTAATTATAGACCTAACCCTTTGGTCCAGGTGAAAGGTCCCTAACCGCAATTAAGCCCTAGATACTAAGATCACCTGAACGCTTCACTCCATTGCATGGGCAACTAAGCCCCAGTGAAGGGTCATCTCTTAGACCATTCACTCTATTATGGCCGCAAAGAACTCGAGCAATGGAGGTGGAATCTATCACGTCGGAGGGGAAAGGGGACGCTTCTTTACCTCTCGACTCACTCTCTCAACCCTCTCTAACCTAGCTTTGTCTAACGCTCATCGTGTGTGACACGTCCGAATATGCGTGTAAACCGCAAGTGCACGGGTGTCGAAGTAATAATTACCCCGGTGAGTGGGTAGTCGAATCCACAGGGAATAGGGCTACTAGTACTAACTTCTTCTCTGCTTTCTAACCTAATGATAAATGGAAAGATGTGGTGATCTAATGTGCGAAGAAATGAATACCGGAGACAAATGTGCAAGGGTAAAATGGATGGAGATCTCAATCAGTAAAAGTGGGGTATTCGGGCAATGCTCCCCCTAGGATTCAGGTATTAGGTACCAAATAAGCAAAGTGTTTCTATGATGAGTAAGTTAAGTCGTGGAAATCCAAATATAATCGGATCCGGCCTCCCGATCACCGATACTAGTCCCCCTACGAGGTCCTGGTGGAGAAATCGCTCAATCTCAACACCTCACACCACGTATGACTTCAAAGCAATCTAGGGATTCCAAGAGTTATATCCGATTCCTAAAGATTGATCCAACCCTAATTCCCGGCGAAGGATCCTAACCCCGTACAAGGTCCCGATGGAGAAATCTCTCAATCTCACGCCTCACTCCAAATATGGTTGCATAGAGCTTAGGGAACGGAGATAGAATACACTCAATCGGAAGGGAGAGGGGACACTCCACTATCTCATGACTCACCCTCTCAACCCTCTTTAACCTTGAAGTTCTAACTCTAATGGAGACCTCTCTCACATCAAAGTAACAAATCATGCAAATCCAATCAACCACAAGGATTAATTAAACAAGCAAGCAATGAGAATACAAGATTAAAACTTAATCAAACTCGGATTAAATAGAAACACTAAGCAAATCCACAAAAGATGAGAATCCTATGGTTCACAAGCCCAAAAACCCTCTAGGGTTCTAGCTCTCCATGGAGCAGCATACAAAACACACCATCAATGAATGAAAGTACATTAAAACCATAGAAATAATACCCCTTGTATATGAACTGATGGCCTTGATGGAGAGCTTCTACGTCTTGAAGGACCCACTCCGAAGCTAGGTTTACCGGTGGCTTCCTTGATGCTATGACGAAGGAGGAATCGATCAAAGTTGGCGACGAAGCGCCTCCCAAGCTGCAAAGACCTTCTCTCCAAACCCTATCCGTCTCACCCCTCAAGAGCAGCACAAAAGATGAGAAAGAATAGGGCAAAATGACTATTTATAGGCTTTAGATCGCGTCTGTCACGTGCCCTCATGCGCCCATGTGGATTTTCCACATGGCCGCGCGGGCTGCAGAAATTTCCACGCGGGCCCATGGAATTTCCGCACGGGCACGTGAACAGTACTTTTCACAAAACGCGATTGACACGTCCGAATATGCGTGTAAACCGCAAGTGCACGGGTGTCGAAGTAATAATTACCCCGGTGAGTGGGTAGTCGAATCCACAGGGAATAGGGCTACTAGTACTAACTTCTTCTCTGCTTTCTAACCTAATGATAAATGGAAAGATGTGGTGATCTAATGTGCGAAGAAATGAATACCGGAGACAAATGTGCAAGGGTAAAATGGATGGAGATCTCAATCAGTAAAAGTGGGGTATTCGGGCAATGCTCCCCCTAGGATTCAGGTATTAGGTACCAAATAAGCAAAGTGTTTCTATGATGAGTAAGTTAAGTCGTGGAAATCCAAATATAATCGGATCCGGCCTCCCGATCACCGATACTAGTCCCCCTACGAGGTCCTGGTGGAGAAATCGCTCAATCTCAACACCTCACACCACGTATGACTTCAAAGCAATCTAGGGATTCCAAGAGTTATATCCGATTCCTAAAGATTGATCCAACCCTAATTCCCGGCGAAGGATCCTAACCCCGTACAAGGTCCCGATGGAGAAATCTCTCAATCTCACGCCTCACTCCAAATATGGTTGCATAGAGCTTAGGGAACGGAGATAGAATACACTCAATCGGAAGGGAGAGGGGACACTCCACTATCTCATGACTCACCCTCTCAACCCTCTTTAACCTTGAAGTTCTAACTCTAATGGAGACCTCTCTCACATCAAAGTAACAAATCATGCAAATCCAATCAACCACAAGGATTAATTAAACAAGCAAGCAATGAGAATACAAGATTAAAACTTAATCAAACTCGGATTAAATAGAAACACTAAGCAAATCCACAAAAAGATGAGAATCCTAGGGTTCACAAGCCCAAATACCCTCTAGGGTTTTTAGCTCTCCATGGAGCAACATACAAAAACACACCATCAATGAATGAAAGTACATTAAAACCATAGAAATAAACCCCTTATATATGAACCGATGGCCTTGATGGAGAGCTTCGACGTCTTGAAGGATCCCACTCCGAAGCTAGGTTCACCGGTGGCTTCCTAGATGCTATGACGGAGGAGGAATCGATCAAAGTTGGTGACGAAGCGCTCCAAAGCTGCAAAGACCTTCTCTCCAAACCCCAGCCGCCTCACCCCTCAAGAGCCGCACAAAAGATGAGAAAGAATAGGGCAAAACGGCTATTTATATGCCTTAGATCGCGCTCCCGCCACGTGCCCTCACGCCGCCTGTGGATTTTTCCACGCGCCGCGTGGTCGCAGAATTTCCACGCGGGCGCTGCGGAATTTCACGCACGCGCGTGAATGCGATTTCTTTTCCAAAACGTGATTGACACGTCCGAATATGCGTGTAAACCGCAAGTGCACGGGAGTCAAATTAATAATTACCACGGTCAGTGGTTTGTCAAATCCAAAGGGAACAGGGCTACTAGTACTAACTTCTTCTCTGCTTTCTAACCTTATGATAAATGGAAAGGTGGGGTGATCTAATGTGCGAAGAAATGAATACCGGAGACGAATATGCAAGGGTTAAATGGATGGAGATCTCAATCAGTAAAAGTGGGGTATTCGGGCAACGCTCGCCCTAGGATTCAAGTATTAGGTGCCGAATATGCAAAGTGTTTCTATGATGAGTAAGTTAAGTCGTGGAAATCCAAA
>NW_024087658.1:0-38005 GCF_009730915.1 Dioscorea cayenensis subsp. rotundata
ACATGGCTACCTCTTCACCTAGCTTTTGGGGCCTACTTGATCCAATGGGCTGTTGGATTAACTGATCCAGCTCTGATGGTTTAATTTTTTTAATAATCATTTAAAAGTTTGAGAATTATAAGTTTAATTAAGTTTGATTTAGCTTAACATCGGTTATTAATTATTCTTAAATCATCGACCCATTTATTAATCATAATTTCTAAACATCGGGAATACAAATGGCTCACACCTAAACGTTCCAGAATCATTCACCTATTCAAATAATTAAGAATTTCAAAGCGATTATTTATAAACAAATCAAACTCGAGTGAAGAAACCGCAATTTTACAAAACTTTAGCGATTATTCATTAAACTCTATCAGTGCTAAGCATTGTCCCTTATATTGCTATGTAAAAATTTACAAAGGAAAGTGTAAAAATTTATAACCGGTTAAGAGTATATGTGCATGTTATCTATGTAATAAAAATCTTTTTAATCATGAGTAATTTGTAAACTAAAATACATTTTAAACTATTAAATTGCAAAAACCGTAAGTTAGATCATATATAATTATTTATGTATTTATTATTTATTTTATACTAATTAAATTGAGTTAGATGGGTTATAGAAGTCAAACATGTTACCGGGTTGAAATGGGTTAGTTGAAATATATTATAAAGTATATATAGTGATGGATTGAATAAAAATCAGTTTCTTTTTCAATATGTGGATTTTTAATTTAAATAGCTTGAATTATTAAATAGGTCATGTCAAAATTTAATTTGATGATATAAATTTAAAAATATTAACTTGTTTAATTTTTATTTAAACTTATCTATTTTTTAAAAATTATAAACTTCAAACATATCAGTCAGTTGAGTTATTGAAAATTCTATAAAAGAATAGACCTCTTTAATGGGTGTTTTATATATAGAAATATTTAAATTTTTAAATCACTAGTTGAAATGACCTAACCTTCTATTATTTAAAAATATCTTATTTTGATAACTTGTTTTTACAACCCCACTGAATCTCAATTAATTCTAAAAACAAAACAAACAAAACAGTATACATAAGTAACATAACCATTGCCACCAATGCTGTCGTACCGGACCGACCTGCTCACTGTCAGGACCCTGAACCACTGCTACTGCCCTAGATATTCCCCATCGAACCCAGATTTAAAAATCTGTTAACCCTGATAACCCAAGGCTCAATCGGAACCTACGGACCCATTGACCCAGTCACACAATATTGTAGCTTTTTACAATATTTAATAATTTATTATTATTTTCTCATTAGAAACTAAAAATCATGTATATTTATTAATATTATTTTTAATTTATAATCAATAAAATGGAATTACAATATATATATATATATATCATAAACATATCAACATTAGCATTTAAAAATAAAAATTTATTAATATGTTATGTAAATACTAAATACTTTCTAAAAATTTAATTTTTAAAAATAAAATAATAAATGAGTGTAATTTTATTATAAATATAAAAATAAAAATATTCTAACTAAATATAAAATATATATTTAAAACAAAAATAAAATCTCAATTGAATTTGGGTAAGTTAATTAATTTATCGATAAAACGTATTATCCATATAAAAGATAAGTAATTAGTAAAATAAATTTTTTATCTATTCCGATAAAATCAACCAAAAACAAACAAATAAATAAAAACAAACCCAGAGAAGTTGAATAATTATATATTAATATATTAAATTTGTAAATGTTTAAAAAATTTAAAAATAAATGACATAATTAGAAAACACTAGATGCATATAAGCGTCATTTATCAATTTAAATATCAAATTTGAGAGTAATTTTTATATTATAATTAGGAAAAATTATTTTTTTACCCCCAACAGCTTTTAAAAATTCACATACAACCCCTCCCGACTTTTGAATTATGTCTGACAAATTTCTTCCTTTTGTTTCACTTCATTTTTTTCCCTTTCACCTAATTCCGCCTAATCTCATTCTGATCGAATTCCATTTTTACCCCTCAACAAACGCGATAAAAGCACATCATCTTTTTAAAATAACCCAGCTCTCATCTTTCAAATATTTTTCGAAAGACCTCGAGCCTCACCACCGGATCCTGCTTTACTCGACTCATTTTCATCACCACCTTCCGCTGCTGGCTTCTTCCGGCTTGCCTCTGACGACGAAGTCGATGGAAAGGCTCGCCTACTGAAAAGCAAGATACCGACGAGAATCGCATATACTAAATGGAGATGTGTCACATTTTAGAGAACCAAGAAATCGGATTAACTCAAGGAGGATGAGGAGGGGAGGTATTCGCTGTTTTGTAAGAGAGAAGGAACGATTTAGAACTTATGTCCGGATGTGGCTGTGCTGTTTCGCTTAAATATATGTGTTTCGATTAACTTAGGTATGTGTGTGTAGTTTTTAATTCAAATTCATCCGATTTATGTCCCATTCTTTTTGTATGGATAAATTTGAAATCGCTTTTGAATGTTTATTACGGGGTTGCTTGCACAAACCGTGATCGATAAAAGAAAAACAAGGTAATTTTAAACAAAAATAACTATTGTTAAATGTAAACCAAGACTATTAAAACTAAACGCTGATACCTTAAATGTAAAAACCCGAATTATTAAATGTAAATAAGATAACTTAAACAAAAACCTATCGTTAAACATAAAAAGTGTATTCGCAAAACAAAAACCAAAAACTATTAAACAAAAAATTAGTAAACTTAATCGACACGATTAACATATAATGTAAAACTATCGAAACCCAACTAAATTAAAAGTAAAACATTTAACAATGCACTCTAACATAATCTGGATAAACAAAACGAGTAAATTAAATAAGAATCGAGATCAGTTAAACGAAAACGTAGCTAGCTTTCAACAAAAACCTGATTGATAAACTGAAATAAAATAACTTAAACACAAAAACAACTATTATTAAATGTAAAACGTTAAAAATTTATCTTTATGTTTAATGTACTCTAATTTCTAAGAGAATATTGATTGAATTTACAAGATTTAAAAAGAGTACTCGGTAAAAATAGCTCTAAAGTTTATAGAATCAAGAATTAATCCATGGTAAAATAGTCTCACGTATTTATCCATATATCCATAAAAAGTCGATTCTTTTACGTTCTAATTTCCTAAAGTTCTTATTCCAAGATATTAAACATTATTTTAAGCATTTATTTAAAAAGACCAATTGAATTTGAGTTTAATTTTAATTTTAATTTTTAATCCAATAATTTCTAAAGAGTTTTGGGATCTAAATTAATCAAAATATAAACTGACATTATTGCACTAGGAGCTTTAACTTAGTCTCTGCTTCCACTTAATCAGCGTATGTTTGTGTAGTAACTCAGAATACCCTCGAACCTTTACATATCCGTCTGGAAAAATATATTCGGTATTACATACAAGCAGTAGTTAATTTTCTACGAAGAATCTTGCTGGTAAAACCCCAAGTACTGCAATGCATGGACTTAAGTGTAAAAAGTTTTTAAAAAGATTTTTGGGTTAAAAGAGTAATAGAAAAGGATTGATATAAAATATTTCGAAACCAAGGACTGAAAGGTAAGGCGGTAGGGACCTTTTGAAATATTGTGTTATACTTCAGGGACCATTTGATAGTTTCCAAGGACCTTTTGAGAATACTATTTCATAATTCAGGGACCATTTGTGAGTTTTGCAGGACTGACTTGTAAGAAGTTAAGTTTTGAGGGACTAAATGTAAATTTTGGCTGAAAACTTCATCGAGAAAAATCTAGACTCTCGAGTTGCTCATCTTCTTCATCTCCTTTCTCATTCTTTTCCCTCGCATAAAGAAACCGTGAGTTAAAAACAAGTATGTTAAAAAACGATAATGAGCTGTTCAGCTAGTACATGAGTGAGAATATGACAAGCGATTGCTTCGGTAAAGATTACGGACGATTTATTTATCTAAGATACTTGAAACGACAGGTATGTATTTGGGGTTTGATTTGACTACTAATTGTCGATGACGTATTGCACGAGTTAAGTGTGTTAAACTGACGGTTGAATTGATTGTCGGGTTTAACCAAATCGATTTCGACTGGATCAAACCAAGTCGAAATTGATTTCTAGTTGAGTTGAATTGATTTTGTTGCTTTGACTCGATCAAACCGTCGAGACTATCCTGTATCGCGTCAGCTTGATTTGCCAATGTAACCAAGTCGGGTTCAACTGGATTTTGAATAAGTAATCTGAGTCTGGCTCCGTTCTGCTCATGAAATTAAGTTTTTGGCTCATGCACCAAGATCTGTCTGTGATCGGGATTCAAAGCAGTTGTTTAGCCTAAACCGAGTTTGCTTTTAAATACAATTGAAAGCCAGCTTGATTATGCAAGGTCGGATTTTAACCGATTGGGAGTGAGTATCCAATAAAAGAAATCTATTATTATTTTTGTATTTTCTTTCGTAGCTTTAAATACGTTATTTATTTTTATTATATTATTCTTGTCATAGGCTGTCAGTGCCTCGGGAGGAATTCCGCGCTCAAGCAAGGAACCCTAAGGACACCAGTGAGTCTGGTAGTGTATTATTATTTTAAAAAAATTAATTAATTATTATTATTTTTTGAAATAACTCATTAATGGCTAGTATTTTGAAAATAATTATTTAAGTGATTTTTATTTTATCATGTTTAATTTATGATATAGGTTAAAATATACTGATATTTACTCTGCCGCTGATGTCCCGATAATCGTATTGATACATCAGCCAGATAATTATCACGATTTTCATGAATAGTGAAAAATACATGTATACGTGATTTAATTATTCAATTCACGTATTTATTTTTGATGGTTATATATGCTTTTGATTTGGAAATGATTTGTAGAAATCATGTGAGCATTTTTAAAATGTTTTTACCAACAATATTTCGTGGAATCGGTTTTTCATTCCTCGGAATAGTGAATCGGTATCACTGATCCCGGATTTTACTTTTTACGCATCGTTATACTTTTCGACATCGGGCTTCATGAAACGATGCTTATTTTCTCGACGCTAACGCTTGTCCCTGATAAGGATCCCAGCGATGTGATTTAGTACCAGATTGTCACAGACATCACATGTTGGTTCGATGGGATGACGCATGCCAAGGGCGTCCGACTCATCGCAGAGTCGGGTCCCCACCCGGCCGCCCCTAGAGGTGGCGTGGCAGGACCCGAAAGCGCTGATTTGTCCAGATCGTGGGAGCGCAGAGCCCCGATTGGATTATACATCGGGATCCCGCAGTCACCACATGGGACCGACGGGCCAACGCCAAGGTTACGAAGACTCAAGGGGCTCCCAACCTAGTCGCGACTGCCGCTAGCAAGAGTTTTCAGTCGTGGATTTGAGAATGGTTTTATATTACTTGTTATTTTGTGTCATGATGAGGGTAAGCTCACTGCCGCTCTTAGTGAGGCACTTCACAAAGAATTTGATTTTTCAGAAAATTGATTTGATATCGATTTATGACGAGTTTATGTTTCAAAAAGTTCTTTAAAGACGTATTTTTGCTAGAATTATGGTATTTTGAGAAATTGATATTTATATACTTTTATATATATACCTGATTTTGAGTATTTGAAATTATTATAGCCACCGACCAACCGAATGTGCTCGTAACTCCAGTGAGCAAGCACCCCTAGATCGCTCGCTCAAATTTAGAGCTAGTCGTGTTAAGTCCAAGACCAAAGCGGGTCCCATACTTTTCTTTATATTTGTTGGTATCGTGATCTTTCAGCTGGGACTGTGCATCTACAAATTTGAGTTATTATATTTGTTGTATTTATGTATTTGAATCCTCGTAGCTGTGTAAAGTTATAAATCGAATTTGAAGTCCGATTTTGGTTTCCGAGAAAGTCAAATGCTTCCGCTAAAAAGGAATTTTTAACTCGATGGGCCACATTTACTCCCTAGAAGGGGTGGGTGACAAGAATCAACCCTAGTTTCCGCTTAAATAACCCGGCTCGCTATAACCCAGCTCTGCTTAAAATTGATGTTTGTCAGTTAAACGCTACCAAGAATTTAAACACGAACCAATATTATTAAACATAAACAATTTTTAAATGAAAAATACCCTAAGTTACACAAAACACATATATTTAAACGTAAAACATACTTTAATCTCAAAGTTTTCCCTAATTCATCTCGCCTCACCTCCTCCGCAGACTACATTCTCCTCTCCTTTCGTCTCTTCAACCGTAAACTTAGTACGATTCTCCAAGTTCTCATCTTCCTCACTCTTCTCCTTCTCCTCTTCCAATGCTACTAGCTCCTCAACCTCTCCAACGCATCTCCACGACCTCTTTCTCCTCAACCCCAACACCGCGAGCTTGTCTGACAGCATCCAACTTCCACCAACGAGTCCTCTAAAGGGTTCTCCTACCAAACCATCGATCTGCGGTTCATCGCTTATCACGCCAAGAAAAATAAAAACAACGTGCGCAAACACCCATAAATCCAAGAAACTACATACGAGGTCCGCCTCCCACATGGCACGTACTTCTAACTCCCGCCGTGCGTGATCTAGGTGTTCCACTGCGGACCGATCTCCGGATCGGATCTACCAACCCAACCCGAGATTTCACAAATTCCAAAATGGAACGAGACATGCCACATAACCGGACTTGTTGCGAAGACCTTTCATCAAAGCAGAGTCTGTATTAAGTCGCGAGAGATGAGTCATTGTTGTCATTCCCCACCAACTCCGCTTAGTCACCTTAACGACTTGAAGGGTTTAGTGAGAGAAAAGAGAGGTGTTTTGAGACTACCAAATTAGAGAGGGAAAACGTATATAAACGAACTTTCTACGGCAGATTTAACAACACTTATAATTATAGTTTTAATATTATATTTGTTCATTATTAATTATTATAATATTTTTATATTTTATTAATGACCCGGCTCAACCCCGATTCGATCCTGGCACCCATCGACCGACCCTTACCTTAACCGTACTAACGTCCGAGCGGGTCTCGACAACTTTGATCACACATGAAAAGTGAAATAGTATTATTAATCATTTCAAAGCATGGAATTGTCCACATTGTCCCCATCCCTCTATCCCAAACATAAATAAATAAAAACTCATCACACGTATCAAAAGAATAGAGATGTACCACCCTCCTCAATGCCTCACAATTTGACTCCCATTTTAAATTTCAATGGTTCAATAATCAATTTATCATGTATTATAATACTGACTGAGCGATAGCTCATCCATATTATTGATGGACATGTTTATACCACAAACTTGTCACAATATATATATATATATATATATAATCAACAAAAGATAGAATTGAAGAAGCTAATGAAAACCAACCCCATAAATACATAAATGATTAGAATGCGCCAACACATCAAAAGAAAAGACAAAGTAAAATATCAGCCAAATTGATCTTATATATGTCAATGGGAACCAACCATGTGTTAGGTACTCAACTATAATTGCACCACATCTTCAACTTCATTATTCAAAAACCCTCAAACCAAGTCCAAAAACATTCAGATTGATTAATTGAAAACGCCAATTCAAATCCACTACGTGATCTCCAATACTCCTCCAAAATAATTCAACAAATATATATATATATATATATTTAAAACTTAAATAAATAAACTAACAAAACTAACTAATAAATAAAAAAGAGATTTAAATGGAGTTCCACCAACCTTTCATCATCTATAATTTCTCGCATCACCCCAGACCCATAACACTAGCCTTCAATTTCCATTTGACCACTTCATTCCATGCAAACTACGTAAAAGTAGAAGAAGAAGAAGCAAAACAAGCAATATCAATGGCAACAAGCAATGACTACATTATAGTAAATGGACAACAGAGAGCAATGTTTCAAGAGAGTTGAAGAGTTCGCCGGAGACGTCAATGGCCGGGCAGCAGCGGAAGTTCAGGCGTTCCGAGCTTTGCAAAACAGGATTTTGAGACAAACTGGAAGTTGAGAGCTTCAATGAGAGTTTTGTCACTGAATGCTCGGCGGTGTCAAGTGGTGATCAGAGACTGGAGATCAAGTGCTGAGCCGGGACTGAAAGGGGTTGAGGTTCTTGACAAGAATAGTGGGAAGGATGGGAGGATGGGGTCTGTTGGAGAGGAGGTTTGAGCAGCTTGCTGTTGGATGGAAGGCTTCCTAGAGAGAATTTTGGACGTTGCACATTGGTGTTCTTCTTTCTTTATGTTTTCTTTTTATTTTTAATCAATTATTCATGAAGTGGACGAATTTGATGTGTTAATTTTCTGTTTTAGGTGCAAAGTGGTAGATCTGCGGTAGTAAATGAGTACTGGCATTAACTGTCAAATCCTTTGATGAAATATGGATGTGCGTGATTGTAGATAGTTAAGCAGATAGATTGAGTGCAAATGAAGAGAGTATTAATTGGTTCTTAGTTTGAGTTGTTGAGCTTTATGTATATTCTACCAAAAATTCAAAGTTACAATGTATCTGATATCTAATAAGAAAAAGAGCTTGTTTTTAGCTCATGGTTAAAAACATGAAAGATTACTCTGCAGGTGGTAAAGTAAAACAAAATTAAAGCAGTGTGTGACTAATGGATGACTGAAATTCTGAGGGAGAGGTAGAGTAAAAGCAAAACTGGATTAATTATTGTAAGATTACAGAGATAATGGAGAGAGATGCTGATAAATTAATAATGTTGTTTAAGTGACACCACTAAGAATGGAGAGAAATTTGTTTTGTTTCTGTAATCACTGTAACTCCAGCAAAGTTATGCATTCGTGACAAAAATACAAAATGAGAGCATGAATGTATCATGCATAATTTTGCTCAATCATGCTGTAAACTCAAGACCACTGAACTGCAATCAATACATGAGACGTAAGTTTAAATGACACTGCACAGAGATGCAGACTGAGATTCGCTGTATTTCGCAGGCACGCTGGTGAAGGAAAAGGAGTTCGCCGGTGAACCATTTGATGCGCGCATAGGGCGGAGAAATGCTGACCTGGACAATGGAGGACGAAAGACCAGCGTTTAAGGTTTCGGTGGAAGAAATGTCGTGACTCAAAAACTTCGATTCGGAGTGCTTTCAGATATTCTTTGGCTACGTACTCATCTTTCAATTCCCCACTTTTCACAGTATAATTAGAGGATACCGACATGATACAAGTTGTTCAATCTGAGCTAGGTGCGACAAGAATGGCGAGATGGAAAGCTCACTGAAGATGAAGTGAAAAGAGGTCTTGCTGATACCCAAAACTCTTAGCCACAATTGTATCTGTTTTTCTCTTTGAAAACCGAATACCAATGGATAGAGCCCATTGTCTTCTGACCAACAGGCGACTGGTCTTGGAGCGCAACGCCAACAAACTGGCAGTTAAAGCAGCTTAATGCCGCGAACCTATGCTGCAGCTTTATCATGGAAGAACTTGATCCTGACCATCATGGCTACATTGAGGCACCGTGAAATACCCGCTTGATTTCCAACCTGTGCAAAAGCAGCGCACTCCACGACCCGACAAACCATCCAGATTTGGCAACTTGAAACCTCACTCCCGAGGGATGGTCAGCAGCAGCACACAAGGACATGAGAGTAACTTCGAAAAATACACAAACCCCTGCAAAGACAATGATCCCCTAAACGATACAGAAGCTGCGATCAATAAGTTTGTAACCATGGCTGCAGATTTTCACTCTCGAGCACTCTGAAAAGAATATGGATTCTTTTCATTTGGTTAATGCTGAATATAGTCTTGTTTACATGGAAGCTTATTGAGTTCAGAGAAAAACAGCATATGAAGTGATGGGTTATTGTGTCTCTGTAGCCATGGCAGTGCCGAGACCTTGAAATTGAACATGGCACTGATACTATTCCCAGCTTCAGGTAAACACCATTACAAGGCTTAGATCAACAGCTTTTGAGTAGAATCATTCCGCTTTGATGACGGGCTATCAACTTCCACAAGGTAATTAATTATCTCATACAAACTGGAATCTTTTCGGTAAAATGTCACAGAGCATATTGCAGTAGCTGTAACATCTCTATTGCTATTAAATTTCCTGCAGCTCAAGTGGCAATAGCAATTGCATTAGGGACTTTTCTACGACACCGCTGCCCAGTCATCTGGCCTGTGGATTTTCCAAGACTGGATTGCATGCCCATATCCGTACTATGGAGGAACACTTGGCGTCAATTTCAGCACCACACATAAGCAACCGACTTACCTCAAGCCTGATATCCAGTATAGCTGGGGTTACGCATTATCATGCATCATTGTAATGGTACTCTCTTATACATTAGCTGTACCCATTCTTTTAGGAGTGAGCAAGCTGTGTGTCGTTGCCATCCCCCTTCACCACTTGGCTGGTTTCAAACGCATTCTGCGTATGCACACCACCTGCTGGGTGCTAATTTATGCCCTCCTTTGTTTTGCACCTCCTGTTTTATTTATCTCACCACCTACGATGGTACAAGACGATTTGTGAGCCAACCCCACTCTCAAGATAAAACAATACTTTCACAATGACACTAGGTTCAGCAATTAACATTTCCTTTTGGTTTTTGCAGGCATGGATGTGACATATCAAATCCCACTAATATACATTAGTGAGGAGATTAACCCGAGTACTCGCGGAGAAAACTATCATGTGAATATTATCAAGGTCAGATATTTACGATCTTGGTTGACATCAGCCATATTCAGTACTATCAGATGAAGAAAACTAACTGATCTTGCAAATATGTCACACAGGCAGCAATATATCCAGGAAATGTTCTTTTCAATACAGATGAGAAAGCCGCCGATTCAGATACAAGAGTGGAATGTACTTGTTTCTAAGTGTCCAGATGTCTCACCTTTTGAATGGTTTGTTCAGTTCAGCAAAAGGTATTTCTTCTCTCTGATCCCAATATGCAAGATATTGTGAAATGTCAACAGGCATCCCTTCTCCATCACTTCTGCCCCAGAGATCCTTCTGAGTGTCCACATTCGAACCTTGGGGAGATTGGATCAACAGAGCTCAGAAATTTATTTGCAAAAGGGTCGATTTAATCTGAATGCTACATAATTATGGATTTGAATACAGGATCACCGCTGCCATGAGTTTCTAAATATAAGAATATCGTGATCACAAAATGCACCCCAATCTCATGCAGGCTTGTGAGGTTGAAGTTGTTATGAAAAAGGTTAACCTAGTTAGGCAAGAAACAACAGTACTAGCGGATGCACAAAGTTCAACCAACTAGGTAATCAAAAGCATGTCAGTAGTAGAAACTCCTCTAATTTCACAAGGTATTTTTTCGTAGAAGCATTTACCATTGCAAGTTATATTGTTCTCAGCTTCCCAAAACTCCTGATTGGGCCTTATGGTGCACCAGCTCAAAATACAAGAAATATGACATTCTCTTTGTTATCGGACTTTGTCATTGGTGCACTCCATTTATCAGTATATGCATGTAGATCTCCCTGAATGACATAAAAGCAAATGAAGTAAAAATTAGTTAGATACTGACATGTTTGAGTTATGACTAGCATGAAGGAACATCTAACATGAATGATGAAATTAATCCAGGAACTGCAAAGAACTATGCAACAGATGCAGACCTCTTCAAAGCCAAAGGTCCAGGAAGGGCTACTTCCTCACTGGGTTACTAGAGAACAAGGGTTCTTTGAATGGTTCAAAGGTGTCATGAATGATGTTGGGGAGAGTGATCATACCGTACTTTGTGATAAACTTGTTACTCGGCAGGCTTCAGTTCTTGCACCACAGCACGTAACAGATCAACTCAAAAGCGAATGTTCATTGCAGAATGTCATGAGAGATGCACACTACCTGACCAGTGTGTATGAAGAGGGTGATGCAAGATCAGCTCTTATTGCAATGGTCCAGTCACTACAGCATGCCAAAAATGGACTCAGATATTGTCTCAGTGAAGTCGGTAATCATCTGTCTTATATGTTGTATCATTGCCTCTTGGGGATATTGTTAACTGATTCCATGAGTGACAGATTCGGACACATTTCGCTAGGGCTCAAACTGGAGGAAAGTATATACCGACCTGGCAAATGCTCACAAATCCGCCCGGATAGGTACACTACTAGTTCAAATATCATGTTTTTACAAGTGGTACAATATATATCACTAATTTCTGAAGCTGCAGGTGTCTTCATCATGGACCTCCAACTCTCACAAAACAATTAAGAGACCTTTCAGTGGAATTCAGCCATGAGACCAGTACTCGGGTTCCACTTTCACAAGGAGAACTTCTAACATCAAGCCCAGGAAATTGATGATTACCGTATACTTGTACAGAATAATGTAGTTTAGATATGCTTTTATAAGAAGTTCATGAACAAAGAGTGCTAATAACAACAAAAACTTCAAAAAGATCTGGAATATTCTCCTCGTGAACTCTCATCTAATGCAGGGAAGTCCGAAGATAATTCTTCTTTCTCGACCCGCACTCATATGTTGATGACTGATCTGATAAATTTTTCTTTCTCTTTTTTAACTCTAGCTGTTTGCAAATATTTGTTCTTGAACTTCTTTTCTGTCTCTTCAGACTATCTTGCATTGTACTTTCCTTATCCATATCTCCCAGCACCTAATTTTTCATTTTTCTCAGTATTTCCTGCACTACATACTGCATGCTTTTGATAAGTTAACCAAAAGTTGTATTGTCACAAAGATCGGCTTTCTCATGGCTGCTATTCCAGTTGGTCCTTTATTTGAGTTTTAAATTTTTGTTTGTCTCTATGACTGTCTCCCTGGGTATTTCTTCCATCAAATTGACTGCCACTATTTTTCTTTCCCTCAAACTCACTTGATGGGTTCTTGATGGACATGCAGAGTTTCCTGAAACCTAACTTTTTCCACTTTAGACTTCGAAGTTTTTCCCAACCAAGGGAGGGGATGCATCAGACCTGGACCTTGCAGCCAGAGTTGTCACTTGGAACAGAAAATGTCAAGTGGCACCACAAAACTTCCTCTAATTTGCCACCAAGGTCTTCAAAGTCACCATCTTCATATACCACTCTGTACCAGTGGAATTCAGCATCATACATTGCCACCTTCCCAAAATAATACTGATTTCAAACAACTCTCAAATATTTCCCTTCCTTTCATCCAGTCACCAAACAACGGATCAAGTTTTTGATTCAATATTCCTTTGAGCATCAAACTGACGCTTTTCCAGAGCCAACAGAAGAAATGTTTGGCACACCATTAATCACAATAGCAGGCTCACCAGCCAACCTTAAAGACACTGGAAGGCGCCGATTTCGACGATGTTCCTCCATTGGTAAAATTTTTTCCATTATTGAAAAACTTGCTTCGATTTCTAAAGAACCATCAAGAACTGAAATTATCTGCATCACAGACCATAAAACAAACACATTTAATTTCTGAAAATTCTCTGTTTCTATACAATAAAAAGATAACAATTTGTTACTGCAAAAAGTTCACCATGGTTGCCTAAAAGCCTAAATGTGAATAAAAACTCAACAAGAAGCTGTTCTTTATCCATTATTCAAACATTTGCAAAGAACAAGTGATCATATCTCATGCAAATACTCTTTATTGAATGCATAGATAACAAATGATAATGTTATGGTCCATAAACTACTCTGAAATCCACTCAATTTGATATTATCATCAAGACAATTCAACCAAATTAGATCTACATTATCATTCAACACATACAACAAAGATCCAAACTTTTATTAGTGATAAAGTACGCCAGCATGTCTCAAATAAAAATCTGAAAAATTCAATAGAAAATAAAATTCAACTATAAATCTCAGTGACATACTTACTATGTCTGAATCGCAGGAAAAATACAAAACCAGAATGGAAAGACCATTTTAAAAAGAAACATTACTGGAAGTGAATTGCAGCTGGCTATTAGAGTGAGCTTCAATTGAATCATTCTTCTAAAAATCTCTCAGAAGAAATTTAGGAAAGATGAACACCTGAAAGTAAAGAGAGATGGTAAGAACAGGACAAGAGGGAGCTTGACCAGTGATCGGATTGGTGCCCTAGTCCACTAACGGAGCCTCGAGACGTCTTAGCGATCCTCCAACCGCTCCAAGAACTGAAACCCAACAAATAATATGGATAAGGTAACTTTTTAATTATCTAAATAAATAACAACATATATATATATATATATATTATACATAATTAATATATAATATATATGTAGGGAATTCATAAATTGTAGACGTTAATGGAATGTACACACACGGAGAAAAGTTAAGGATAGTAACCCATCAATAACCAAACTTTTACCAGCAAAAGAATTAAATAGATCAGTATTAGCAGAATTGAGCTTTCATCGTTATAATTACGATCCCGCTGTTTTCAAATTAAAAATCGACACCCACTTTTTGTTTTCTATACAGCTGAAAACATAAACACTCATCTATCTAACGCTCAGACACGTACCCATCTATATATTAAATATTATAAATATTAATAACAACATATTTTTATTTTGGGAAACTCTATATCTGTTGTTTTTATCTACCTTTTAATGTTGTAATGTGGTTGCTAGTGGGCTTTCTACGATGTATACGTCCACTCTTTAGTGCCTTTCTATATATTTTTGTGCCTTTCATTATTCTGTTTTACTCGGTCTTTAGTAACTGGGTCTTCTGATATACATGATTTATTTATTTAAAATAATATTTAATTAAATTAATGTTAATGATGATAAATCTTACATGTAAACTGGTTTTAATGAGAGAATTCATTACTGAAATTTAATTAATATTTCCACCAAAATAATATTATTAAAAAGATATTTTCATATAAAAGCAAAGACATATAAAATAAAAAGTCTAGTCATGAATTAGTTACCATTATGCAAAATAACAAACATCCTCACAGTTTTTGAGCTCCTCATCTCAAAATCCAGAACTCGATAAACAATCTAAATTCGATAACAAATCCGACCCGATGGTGAAAAGATCCGATCCGTTTTCAAGCGATCGATCTCGATTCGGATCCAGATCCGCTTAGCAGATGTAGAAGACTTACCGGTTCGACATTGGCGGCAGATCGATAGTGCGCCGTGTTCTCTGCTCGCTGTTATCATAGAGCTTTGAGAGATTCCGGTGAGTTTTTCCAATTCTCGCTTGAATTTTTTGTTCTTCTTCTTTGTTTTCATTTATTGAAGCAAAGAATCACTTGTTGGTATGTTTGACCTTTGTTTTCTCGAGCTAGCTTTCTGTTGATTTCCTGTCTTTCTTAGGGTTTGAGAATCATTGTATGTCCGCCAGTAATTATGGTTTTTGAGGTTTCTTTCCGCTGTTCGCTTATGTTTTTATGGGGATATGTTCATTGGATGCTGATTTTGAATGAACAAAAATCAAACTATGGGTATTCAAATTGTGCGCATAGGAAGCTGCTGTTGAGTTATGATGAACAAGTTGATATCAAATTGAGGTCCTTGGACTTCTGAAATATGGCCATGTTCTACAAATAGTTTAAATGATGTATTGTGGAATGCTTTGTGTTGTTTTTATGTTGATTGATTCATTACTTTTTGCTCCTTTCTCATTTGCATATCTGCCCTTTTATCTGAAAAATCTGGAGGTTGTCCTTGTAATCAATTACAGAGTTTGGCATGGGGCTGATCAAGAGTAGTATCCACTTTATGCTTGGAACTGGTTGCGGCATTTACATTGCTCAGAATTATAATGTGCCAGACATAAGGAAACTGCAGAAGACATGGATGTTTGTCGCAGAGCACATTGAAAAACTTACCAGAAGCCTTGTAAAAGGATGATGACTAAACCAGTGCATCATTTTTGGCCTTTTGCTCGCATGGTGTACTGATTTGGGCAAGGTTCTTTGTAGCTAAAGGAGAAATAGCGTATGGGTGACTATGAAGTTGCTCCTTGTTTTAGTCGTCAAAACAGTTATTTTTCTTTTTATTTCATGACCTTCACATGATTGGAGTGGTTAGTTGATAGCCATTTGAGCAGAGATCTCAAACGTGCTCGCCCACTGTCACCATTTGATTTAGTTGCCCAAATAAAACGTTGTGTTTTTATATTGTTAGTGTTTGAAACTTTTACAGCCTTAATAAATGAGGTTTTTGGTACACCTATTGTCTCTCTCTTGTTTATCTGAGAAATTATGTGCCTAGTTGGGTTCCAGATCAGCGCTTACTATGTTTATGTTGTTTTGACCGGCAACTGCTTCAATCTGAGCAAAAATCACGAGGATCATTGATGAAAATAACTGGTGGTATTCCTTGGCAAGTTCTTCATGTTTATGTTGTTGAATTTTATTTTTCTGTGGTTCTGTGGTCTTGCATGGATTGAGTACTTACGAATGGTAACAGATGACCGATTATAGTTGCTATTTTTGTACTTCGTAGCCATAGCAACACCCATCAAGATGATGTTGTTCCAAACTTTCTGTCTTTCACTGTCCACTGTTTTTATTGTCCTCCTGAAACTCTCCTAATTTCTGTAAGTTTATGCCTTCTGCTCTCCCTTTTGTTTCCTTGTATCTTTTGTTTCATAATTATTCACATACACAGATCTTATGCTTCAGGACTTAACTCAAATCTCTTTGCCAAATTAAAGAAATGTTTTTATTCAGTTAAAGATGAGCCTATTATGTATTTTAAATGTTAACAACTTGCTAAGCATGGACTCAGTCTATAGAGTATGGTCCAAAATATTCATAGATAGATACCGCAGATTTATATTAGTTTACATGTCATTCGGACTCATGGCCATAACATCTCCTGTTGATCCCGGAAGCATGTTTGTCTGTCTATTCACCTGTTTTTACTGTTTAAACAAGTCCAAATCTTTCTCTCTCATTTGATACTGTGAACCTTAGAAGCATATTACCTTTGTAAGATCTATTACTCAGGACTTCATTGAGAAGATTTTTCAGATCTGGGTAGCACAACTTCTTCTCTCGCTATATCTCACCCACTTCTTGCATTTGCCTCATCCACTCACAGCTTCCACCTCTCGAGCTGATGTTGATCACTGTAACTATGACTTGCATTACAATATGATGGTTTCTCTCTCTGCATGTTTCCATTTTTCATTCCTTGCAAACCCGGTCTCCCTGGTGCTCGGTGTTGTCCATCAGCCTGTCTCTTCCTACAAAGATACCGGCAGAACATTAATATATTTAAGCTTATTTGACTCAATGATAAAATTTTGCATTAGATAAGGTGCCACTGTGATCCTCTTTGTTGTAATTCCTCTGATGCGCTATTTTCCTCGCATCTCTCAATAGCCACCCAGCGCTCCTCCCTCATTAGTGCGATGGTCTTGCGTCCATTAAGCCCTCCTGATTTTACCTCCATCGCCTGAACGCGTGATTCTTTAGAACCAGTGGTCCCTCTCTCTCTCTCTCTCTATATAGGTATATATATATATATAGATGAGTGTAGCTTTCATAAAACACAAAGCAAACCGCTCCCTTGACTTTGGATGTTCAGTGTTTGAGTTTAGAAGAGGCAGCAAATAACATTTTGGTATGTGAGCGTAAACCCTTGACCTCATATATATCCTTTGTTTCTCTAAATTTTTGGACTTAATGGAGCTTTTGTTTTGATTTTAGATGGATTTGTAGTAATTGGATGTTTCGTGAGCAATGAGGCTCCCTTTTGTGGTTGTTTTGCATCGTCTTTACTCTCTCCTTTGGTAAACGTGGATGTGAATCTCACAATGAAGATAAGAAAACATCATCCCGTTCATGTGGACTTTGATTCCACTGGTTGTGTATGAGTCTTATTCGATTCCAATGGTTGCTTTGAATGATTCACCCGGTGGCATCGATGCAACCATTGCATCGTTGCGATGGATACTTTCAGTCGTTATAGGAAAAGGAAAAATATTTTCAATGTCCCCTGTTCTTAATTTTCTATTTCAATACCCTGAATTGTCAGTTTCTTCAAAAGGTACTCATATAGCATCGAAAATGACCCTTTTACTGGCACTGTATTCGTGCTGTCAGGTCCATAGGAGGCGATTTAATTCTGTTCGCCATCGTGTTGTCCCCAGTAAGTTCGGAGTCATTGTTCGCTGCCTGACCTGGTGTGAGAGAATAGATAAAGCGGACATTTGCAAGGATATAACAAGCATAGACTAAATATTTTTCCTTTTGCATTCCAGTTGATAGGAACCACTAATTCTTGTATGCATTGTAGTCCCTTCAACTTTTCTTGACAATGAGAGACAGTGTGTTGTGAGCCAGTGCCACTAAGTGAGACAGCTTTCAATCAAGACATCTGCATCAATACGTCTCACACAGACTAGTCAGGAAAAACCAAACTTAAACCATAGGGTCGACAGACAACATCTGTTATTTTCTCTCTCTCTTTCTTGGATTTTCTCTTATTCCACCATTCCGTCACGCTTCCATACTTTTCTGATTTTCAGTTTTCATTATTTAAGTCGAGTTAGAGTAACAGTTTGACCTCTGAGTCACTGAGTTCCAAGTCCAAATCCTTCTCACTCTGGACCGATTTCTTGCGGATTTTATAAACCCGACAGACTTCAACCCTGATTAAGGTTAAAATGAACTCTTTATGGCATGAGAATTCAAATGAAACCTGCTTTGTTTAACGTTCTCCTTCAGCATCACCTTGTCAGCAGCCTGTTATTATATTAAGGCTGGCCAAACCCAAGTCATCCCATGCATATTTTTTTAATCTAGGAATGAGTCCTTTAGGCATGTCAAAGTTCAAGTCAATATTAATTAGTACTTTTGACTTGCTGATCAACAATAAGTAGAATATTCTTTTTTTAACTAGGAATGGTCCCATGACAATAATAATTAAAACTTTTGACCTGCACATTAACAATAAGTAGAATATCATATATTTACATAGAAAAAAATTTTACAGCTGAAACACAAAAAATTCAACTTACATACACACAGCCAATTCCTTAAACCTAAATAGGGCTGTGCTAACACAAGTCCTCTCCAACCACAGACACTGGCATTCTCATCCAAGCCTTGCCATTATTTCTCCTCGCCAAAATATGAATTCCACAACCTTGCAACTCATGCATATATAAATATATGACAGATCAAAAAGGTAAGGTATCCAAATTTCAAATATGAGTACCTTATATATAACTAATATATATATATATATATATATATTAAAGATCAAAGATAGAAGGTATCCGAGTTCATGGACCACAACTGTTGTGACGGCCCTTGCCCACCTTCTTCACCGTCACTTGTATCCTTAAGTACTGTAAGTATATAGCTTTCACTGCTGAAACTATAGCCTCATCTCCAGAGATATACACTTGTTGTTGTTGTTGCTAGTGATGATGATGATGATGATGACGGAGATTTATCTGTGCATTCTCTGATCTTCTTCTTCTCGCAAACCCACCTCTTATTCAGAGTTGTCCATTGGCTTGTTCACTTCTACAATGATACTATACAAGCATCTCAAGTCAGGAGACATTCTCTTCAAATGGTAGGTTGTATGAGTTTGATACAAATACTCATGATCCTTTTATTGAAATTTCTTTTGTCACGCTTTGTTTCGACATTTTGATCGTGGTTCTTCCGCCTCCGTGTTGTACTGTCTTGGTTCGGATCTTCCGCCTTCAATTGTTTTGTAGTTACCGGTAGACATTGAGAATTTTGAGCTGCAGAAATAAACAGTGATGATGGATGATAAGAGTTGAGATTATATGTATATTTATATACATATTGATGTATGTTGATGTTAATCTTGGAGATATGTTGAATTATTTGGATGTATTTGATGCTTTGATCTTAATCGTTTCATATATATATAGGTTTTAGCTTGATATTACAGCACTGCTGTCTTTTGGTTTTACCCGCCTTCCTTATTTGCTGAGGAGTTAACACAACGTAAAGCTTTCGACGAAGGGCGGCTTCTGCAAGTTGATGGTCATGAGTATATACACATATGCATACTAAATTATCTATTTATTTATTTATTCATTTATTTTAGATATTTTCAAAATACCAGGATCAAAGGACATTTAGTCTAGTGTGCACAGTGTTTTATTATGATTTCATTATCGCGAGTGAAAACGCAAACGTACAGTGTTAAGATTGTGAGCCGGATTTACAACCACCGTGATCCGTGAATGATGCTCATAAATCGGATGTACGATTATCGATAGCGTACCGATCTTTACATACGATTTCATTCATGTTTATTGATTGTTAATAAATACCAATGGAAATCATATTTAATGAAAAATTAAAATAAATAAAAACCAATGGGTGAACAAGTTTTGTAGGGTCCATAATCAACTTGGAAAAATGCGTTGGGAACTTCCACGCAAAAGAGAGAGAAAACTTGTTTCCAACGAGTAGACACTTCTTCTCATAGTATCTCATTTCATGAGTAAGGTTCTATTTAAATAAAAACAATAAATCAATTAACTCACTCGCTTCAAAATTTATGAACATATGCGATGTATACCGCCGTCCTTGTTGGCCATTGTCACCAGACAAATGAGAATAAAAGCTATGCATAGATTCCATTGCAAAGCAAGGCTTTAAAACTGCATAGCACAGATGTTTGCTGCTCATTGATGTCCACAAGAAATACTTTCATAGTACACTTGTGTTTTGAGTTGACGATGAAAACTGCATGTAAGTATCTCTAAGAGAATCAAATGTTAGAATAGAAATATTTGATGAAATTACAAACATTAAAAGATTTGAGGAAAGAACAACATTAGAATAGAAATGCGAACCGTGATGACCCCGAAATTTGAGATAGTCGGACTAAATAAAAATCAATCTTCACGATAAACACACGCGTCCCAACCACGTTTCACCTGGGCTCATTTTCCCTCGGACTTAAACATCTTATCGGATGGACTCTTCTAAAGTTTTTCAAATGGGTCGATCCGGCTCTACCGCCCATGTGGGTCCGCCAATCGAATGTGAAGTATTATTAAACTTTCAAACTGAAATATTATTATCAATTGGTATATATTTATTATTAAACTTGTCTCTTGAAAAATCAATAATGGCATGCTCGATGGATACTGCAACTATAAACAATCAGGCCATATTTTTCTGCATTTTTATATAAAATTGTTGTGGTATGCATAATATATATATATATAATTTTTATGATAAACTACATGCATTAAGAACGAAGAGACGCAATTAAAAATAGTGTCATTGTGTTTTTAATAATGTAGTGGATAAGCCTTGCCCATAAAAGGGTACTACATGGGACATACATATACAATGATACATCGCTCACTGTGTAGCTAATCACCCTTTAAAATTTATCATGCTGGAGCAAGTTAACACATGGGGCATTAAACCTATCACATACGCCCACAACGTATATCTCAATCACCACAACCCTCAATAAATTCAGAAATCCTCTATAATCTCCCGGTAGAGGAAGAATCAGCTCCTTCCACAAGGAACTTTATAATTATTTGATAAAACAATATTGATACAATATTTTACATTCTCTCTATAATATATTTGTACAATATTGTATGATATTGTGGTTACAGCACAAGAAATTTGACTTTGCACTACTCATTTATTGTTTTTGGTGACATCCAGTTATTTAGTGATTGTCTAATATGTCTTTGGCTTTATCAATTATGAAGCATTGAGTGAATATCAATCATTGCATGATACTTAATTTCCCCTTTATTTTATATTTCTTTAAGTTTCTGTATTCTAATTATATATATCATGAAAAGCAAACACAACTGGTATAATTTGGGTTACAAGCTGGATGCATAAATAAATCAGTTGGCAAAAAGGAACTCACGGAAGTCTGGTAAGTGGGAAAACTGGGTGAGGTCCAGATGGAAAGCGAACTCTGCCTGAGACTTGCATGCATGCATGCATGCATGTATCTGTAGTAGACTTCCGTCGCAAATCACATGCTATATGGCTTACACTTCCAACTAGACTCACTTCCCATCATTGTCCCTGAAACCTTAGAATCAAGTCAATGGGCTCCGAAACCACTTACAATCTAGTCTCCATCTACATCCCTAGTTGAAGCCGGAAAAAAGAATCAAGCTGGAAGATTCAACCGTACATTAATTTAGATGAAGTTTTTGCTTATTTGGAGTTATGAGATATAGAAATGACAGATTATGAAAAATTCATCTCCTATTAAAGTTTTATTTCATTTTTATCGGATTGTTATTGACTTTCTATAATTAATTTTATGTCTTTTTTTCATCCATGTTTCTCATGATGTCGAGTGGATTTATTATAGTTTTTACATTTAATATATATATATATTTTTAATACGAGATGTGGATAAATTATCATGCACATAATAATGGAGTTTAGATTTTAAACCCTACTCACCCTAAAGCAAGAATAAATACATTATATAGTAAATATTATAACAATAGATCATGAGATAACCAGTTATATACATATAAAGTGTTATTTATTGAATGGAGTGATGTAAAACTATAATTTCTCATAAAATCAGTTATGCTCATGTAAACATGGTTCCTATTTGGCAGAAAATGAGACTTTAATTCCATACAATGATGTATGTTTTTGGCCCACAGACCCTAATTATATGTTGGGGATTCACCACGTTGGAACCAACCAAGATCATTACGGATTGGGACCCAGACCCAACACACACCAACTGGTTTGATAAGATTCCAAGGTTTCGTTTTTCCAAACATGTTGGCTGAGAATGATCAAAAACTTTATTCACATGGAAGGGAGACATAGTGACTCTTCTAACTTGTACTTCATATATCTTTGAGTCTAGTATATATATTTTTATTAACTTTTCTTTTAATGAATGGCGACGAGTGTTAGCCTAAAAAGAGAGTGTCAGAAATGATGAAGACAATCATGATCACATTAGTTCTCGATTGGCTAATGATTTCTTAAAAGATTTATAATGCGAAAGAAAGTAATGCTTGAGATAATTAGAGTTTCTTATATCGCTGAAGTAGATATATTAATAACCACAATCATACTGATAATAATTTTTCTATATATCTTATAATTTTTAGAAGGATAGAGAATCCAGTTTCTTCCATAGAGGATTAGATGAATATTAGATTAACAATACCCGATACAATATTTTTACATTATTTCTAGAATATATTTGTAATTGTTAAGAATATATATGTTATAAATGTAAAGATAAGTAATATAGAGAGCTGAGTATTTACCAAAAACCCATACTGAAGAATTAAGTTCTTCTTCTGCTTTCTTCTTTTTTATTTCCTCTCTTTCTCTCTTCTCTATATATTTTCAAAGTATACAAAATGAGGGGTATTTATAGGGTTACAAGAGTTGAATGAGCGGCCGGGATCGATTCGATCCGGCCGGTCCAAAACTTTCCCCAGTTGGTGGGAATAATAATGCGATGCCGTGGCGCGCTACGCTGACCACGCTGGTCAAGCCTACGATGTTGTCACGTCACATGAGTAATATCTAGAAGTTACTATAGTAATGCGGTCAAGCTTTCAGAGTGAAATTACTACGATAGGCATCCATTAAAAATATTTGTTTATAACACTCCCCCTTGGATGCCTACGCACTAGAAGGATATCGCCTCGATTAAAACCTTTGCTAGGGAAAAACCCGGTGGGATAAAAGACCTAGCTAAGGAAAAAGAGTACACTATCCTTGGCACATTTGAGGGTTACTGCCTCATTAAAAACCTTGCCTCGGAAAAACCCATTGGGACAAAAACCTTGGCGAAGGGAAAAAGAGTACAGTCTCCCCCTCAAATAAATAACTTTTAACTTATATCAGAAGTACTTACATCCTTAAGTCTTCTCATCCCGATTTTGTATATAAGTCTTTGGTGAATGCACTTAGGAAGTGATTTTGTGAATAGATCAGCTTGATTCTCACTGGATTGAATCTTTTGAACTTCTATAACGCCTTCTTTCTGGAGATCATGAGTGTAGAAAAATTTTGGTGATATATGTTTCGTTCTGTCACCTTTAATATAACCTCCTTGTATTTGAGAAATACAAGCACTGTTGTCTTCATAAATTACTGTAGCATTTGTTGTTACTGATGGTAATTTGCAGGATGACTGTATATGCCCAATCATAGATCGTAACCATTGGCATTCACGACTTGCTTCATGGAGAGCTAGAATTTCAGCATGATTTGATGAAGTAGCTGTAAGAGTTTGTTTTGTGGAACGCCATGAGATAGCTGTACCATTGTAAGAAAACATGTATCCAGTCTGAGATCGCCCTTTATGAGGATCAGACAGATACCCAGCATCAGCAAAACCTGTGAGGTTGGATGAAGATTCTTGTCGATAGAATAAACCCAGATCTGTAGTTCCTCGTAAATAACGTAGCACATCTTTTACTCCTTTCCAGTGTCTTCGTGTCGGTGTAGAACTGTATCTTGCTAGAAGATTTACTGCAAAAGCTATATCTGGTCTGGTATTATTTGCAAGGTACATTAATGCACCGATTGCACTTAAATATGGAGTTTCTGGACCAAGAATGATCTCTCCTTCTTCCGGTGGGCGAAATGGATCTTTCTGAACATCAAGAGTTCGGACGACCATTGGCGTACTCAGTGGATAAGCCTTCTCCATATTGAATCTCTTCAGCACCTTTTCTGTATAGGTTGATTGATGCACAAATATTCCTGAGGATAAGTGCTCGATTTGTATACCTAGACAGAATTTGGTCTTTCCCAAATCTTTCATTTCAAATTCTTTTTTCAGATATGATGCTGCAGTTGCAATTTCAGAAGGAGTGCCTACAAGATTTAAATCATCCACATATACTGCTATCACAACAAAACCGTTAGTATAACTTTTAATAAACACACATGGACATATATTATCATTTTGGTACCCTTCTTTTATAAGATATTCACTGAGACGGTTATACCACATCCGTCCAGATTGTTTTAACCCATAAAGAGATCTCTGTAATTTAATAGAGTATAAATGATGATTATTTGTAATGTTTGTTTTTCTATATCCTTCAGGGATTTTCATATATATGTCATTTTCAAGTAATCCATACAGATATGCTGTGACAACATCCATCAACTGCATATCTAATTTATTACTTGCTGCCATGGCAATTAAAAATCGAAAAGTAATTCCATCCATTACAGGAGAGTATGTCTCTTCATAATCAATACCAGGCATTTGAGAAAAACCTTGAGCAACCAGTCTTGCTTTGTATCTCATAATTTGATTATTTTCATTTCTTTTTCTCACAAACACCCATTTATAACCGACTGGTTTTATCCCTTCTGGTGTTGGCACTATCGGCCCAAACACCTCACGTTTTGATAGGGAATTTAGCTCAGCCTGGATAGCTTCTTTCCATTTTGGCCAATCATTTCTTTGTCGACATTCTTCAATGGATCGTGGCTCTGGATCATTATCAGTATTTATTTCTATATCTGTAGCCACATTGTAGATGAATATATCATTTATTTCGGTCTCATGCCGATTCAATCTTTGACCATCATCTACATAGCAAATTGAATTTTCAACATTTTCAGAAATATCATCCCCCATTGATTCTTCATTAACTTGTTCTGAGGGTTTTATAATTTCCTCTCCCTTTTCACATGGGAGATCCTTATCTTTATTTTTCTGCTTCCTTTTTCTAGGAGCTGAATCTTTGGCACCAATTGGTCTTCCACGTTTTTGTCGTGGTTTATTTTCTACTTGATTTTCTTTCAATGGATTCTTAGGAATCTCAATTCTTGCAGGAGCATTCGCAGCTGGTATATATGATTTAGTTACCATTTTAGTATCAGTGAATGCATCAGGTATTTCATTTGCAATATTTTGCAATTTAATGATCCTTTGAACTTCAAGTTCACATTCATTGGTACGAGGATCATATGTATGTAATCGTGATGCATTCCAATCAATTTCTTTTGGCTCATTTTGAGTAATCATTTCTCCCCCTAATGCAGGGAAGACAGCTTCATCAAAATGACAATCTGCAAATCTTGCAGTAAATACATCCCCTGTTAATGGTTCTAAATATCGTATAATTGAAGGGGAATCATAACCAACATATATACCAAGTCTGCGTTGTGGACCCATTTTTGTACGATTTGGTGGTGGTATTGGCACATATACTGCACAACCAAATATTCTTATATATGAAATATCAGGCTCTTTACCCATAACAAGTTGGTGTGGTGAATATGAATTACATGCAGTGGGTCGGATCCCAGTATTAAAAGTCGCAGCATGCAAAAATATCACGACCCCACGCACTTGTAGGCAGTTTCAGTCCTTAATAACATTGACTGGGCAATAATCTAGAGTCTTTTTAATTAATGACTCGCCAATCCCATTTTGGGTACTGCACATGAGCTACTGGATGCTCAACATGTATTCCAACTCGCCATACAATAATCATAAAATGATTTTTGATGAAAATTCACCAAAGATTATCAAGACGAATTGTCTTTATGGGATAATCTGAAATTGTGCTTTAAACCCCGATAATTTGTGCCAATAACCTTGCAAATGCTACATTCCTTGTAGACAGCAGTGAAACATGGGACCATCTAGTCGATGCATCGATTACAACCATAAAATACCTAAATGGTCCCACATGATGGATGTATTGGTCCACATATGTCTCCTTGTATTCTTTCTAAAAATTTAGGAGATTCACCAGATCACCTTTAGTTATAGAAGGTCCGGTTATTAGCTTTTCCCATTGAGCATGCTCGAACATGCATATTCATTATGTGTTAGGATTTTTATAATCCTTCAGTAGGGTGTCCATGAGAACTAGTAATAATCCGCAGCAACATAATAGCACCCTGGATGTCCAAGTCTTTCATTCCATATTTTTAAATATCTCTGGGTCATTAACCTTCCCAGGGTTAATCACCGTATGTGATTCCATCACTTTAATACGTGTAAAATATAATCCCCTGAGGATATACAGGAAAGCTTTCAAGTACATGTTTTTGGCATGAAATAACTGTGTAATATAAAAGATATTCTTTTCCTTCCTTATCAACTGCCTCTAAATGATATCCATTGAGACGTATATCTTTAAAGCTTAAAAGGGTCCTCCTAGACTTTAGGGGAATAGAGAGCATTTTTTTCATCCGCAAGGATGTTCCATTTTGGCAACATCAATGCCGCTTCTCCGAACCTTCAACCGTGTCCCGATGACCTCGCTATTGTGGCTATACATGCCTTTCTCATTGATAAGGATATAAAATATATTTTTCTTGTCAAAATAGTATGCATTGTCCCGCAATCAATAATGCATTCATCATAAGCCATATTCTAACAAAACAAAAAGAAAAACATAATATAATAAAAACATAAAAGACATATTACAAAACTAGTCTATAAGGAAATCGACATATCTAAATATGTATTTTTCGATTACATTTAAATTATTTATAGAATTATTATCTATTGGATCAACTATGGGGTTGTCGAGAAAATTTGTCTCAATATCTTTACCTTTCTTGTTTTTAAGTGATTCTTGGTAAAGATGGACAAAATGTTTAGGGGTCCTGCAAATTCTGGACTAATGACCTTCCAGGCCACAACGATAGCATGTATCCTTCTTTGTCTCTGATCCTATCTTGTGGGTTTGTTGTTTTTGTTGATGTACATCAATTCTGGTATCGCGTGGTCCGATATTATTTCGCCCCCCATCACGCCCTGCAGTAGTCCTCGACCACCATAATTTCGCCCACCGCGGTTTTTAAAAACTAGCACCACGACCACGCCCATCTTTTTGCTCAAAAATTAATTTCGGCAGTGGTGCTAATCCGGATGGTCGAGATCGATGATTCTCGCATCAATAATTCATTGTTTTTGCTCCGCCACAAGGAGACAAGAAATTAATTCGTAGAATTTTTGTAAAAATTCTTTTCTCTATATTGTTGTTGTAATATAACATTTCGATGCGTGAAATGTTGTAAATGTTTTCTCGAGCATCATTCCTTCTCATCAACTGCTTTTCTCCACAGAGACGTAGTAATCGAAAACAATTTTTAAATAGCTCGAATTATATTCTCGCACGCTTTTTAAAAATCTTGAAACCCCGAGGTTCGACCAATCATTACGCACTTTTGGGCAAGTAGACCATTCCGAGATGCTCAAATCTTTCTTTTCGTGGATAACCACAATTCCCCGTGGATCCTCAATGGTCAAGTATTCATTTTTTTCGTGTCATCATCAATATGATGCCTTATAAATATTAAGGCCTTCGCCTTTATTATCACTAGGCTCATTGTTATTAGCCCTCAATAGTTCTACCTGTGTTTCATGCTTTCGGATGGAGCTTGATATCGAGGCTCTAGGATATATAACTCGCCTCCCCGAGATTTCGAAGGGCCTCAATTCTTTTTTGCAATATTTGCCATTTTTCTTCAAAAATAATAATATAGCATGTAATTAGAATAGAGAGTACATAATAAAAATATAAAAGCATCTATACTTTGCTCATATATACAAGATCGCTCATGTACTGACACTATTCATGTGTACTCAGATCTGTTTCATACGCTACAATTATCGCAAAGATTGGGAATTAAAAATTTGTTTGAAAGTGATTATAAGTTAAAAGGGAAGAAGAAGTAAAAAAATAGGGGAGAAAAAAAGTAGAGGGTCGATGGAGAAAAGTCTACCGAGTCACCGACTTGAGAAACTCGAAGGGGCATGACGGAGAAGAGAAAAAAAGGGCACGCATGATTTTTTTACTCGGTTTTTGTCAACGATCGCGGGATCGGAGGGAGGGTCGCCGTGAAAAACTTAGGAAAAGATGATGCTTGATAATTTGGATTTGATGGAAAACCCTCATTGTAATAATAATATTATTGTTTTTTTCTTGTTTATTTTTAAAAAGTACCTGGTAATATTAGCCTTAGTGGTTTTTAGATCTGTATGTTTTTTTATGTATGCTTCTAAGAAAAATCTTATGTATTGTTGATCTGAATAAAATATATGGTTTGCTAGTATTATATTACTCGTCAATCCTTCCCTCGCATTCAGATGTTAGAAATGGATTCCACATATATAATATATATATTAGATGAGTCAAAAGAAAAATTAAAATCATATGAGCAAATTCATGCCGATAACGTGTTAAGAATATATGTTATAAATGTAAAAGATAGTGACGAGAATAGAGCCAAAAGTATTTTACCAAAAACCCAAAAACTCCGAAGAATTAACTTCTTCTTTTTCTTTCTTCTTTTATTTCTCTTTTCTTCTCTTCTCTATCTCTTTTCTATATCTTTTCTATATTCCAAAGTATACAAAATGAGAGGGTATTTATAGGGTTACAAGAGTTGAATGAACGGTCGGGGATCGATTCGATCCGACGGTCCAAAAATACCTGCGTCGGGTGGAATAAGAATCATGACGGCGCTACACATGAGATCACATGGGCGGCTTTCTACGATGTTGCGGTTTCTACAGAATATCTGAAGTTGCTATAAGTAACACCCTACTGCTACAAGAAAGCATCCATTAAAAAAATATTTGTTTATAACAAATAGTAGTTTATTCATTATATATATATATATATATATATTCACTCATGCCAAGATAGTGGCGTGGGTGAGTATCCAGCTTCTAGCATCTCCATCTGCAACACATCCAACACCATGTAAATCTCATCTGATTCAGAGTGTGAAGTGTCTTCTACTATAAAAACCTTGACCTCTCCCTTAACCTCAATCCAACTCCTCCCTGGAGATTTTTATCACACCATTACTCTTCATTGCCTTTCTCAACCTTGCAAAAATCATCCCAACATCCAGCAGATGCATAAATACTGCACATCAGAACATAAGCTGCAGAATTAAATGGATCCATCTTCAATATCCCTTCTGCAGCTCTCTTCCCAATTTCCACATTGTTGTGCACCCTGCATGCAGCTAACAATGTCTTCAACATCACAATGTCAGCTTCAAATGGCATCTCATCTTTGAATCTTTCAGCCTCTATTAACCTTCCTGAACGACCTAACAAATCAATGATGCATGAACAATGCTCTCTTGTTGGTGCAATGTGGTATTCTGCTTCCATTTGTTTGTAGTAATGCAAGCCTTCATCTACCAAACCGATGTGTTTACATGCAGTAAGAACTCCGACAAATGTTACGTGATTTGGTTTTATGCCTAAGTCTTGCATGAGAGTGAATAGCTCGAGAGATTCTCTACCGAAACCAAATTGAGCATAGCCGACGATCAAACTGCTCCATGAGAATACATCACGGTTATCACCCATCAGCTCAAACAGTTTTCGGGCATTGTCTAAGCTTCCGCATTTTGCATATGCGTCAATCAGCCCGTTACAGACCATTGGATCAGTGTTTAGACCGAGTTTTATTGCATAGGCATTGATCTGATTTCCCATGTCTAGGTAGGCCAGATCAGCACAAGCGCATAATATAGCATTCAGAGTGATTTGATCAGGCTTGTTTGAAGAAATCTGCAGTTCTTTTAATAGTTGAAAGACTTTCTCGGGTTGATGGCACTGCAAGCATGCTGTAAGAATTGTGTTCCATGAGACGATATCATGATTGTGATTGATATCCTTAAAAAGAAGATCAAATGAAGTATAAAGATCTGAACATTTTGTATACATTGCAAGTAGACTGTTCAAGACTGCGATATTCCGGCATAATCCCATCTTAAGTGCATAACAATGGACCAGTTGGCCTTGGTGCAAAGAAGACGAACTTGTAAAGGCGCAGAGCAGAGCCCGAGTAGTAATGTCATCAGGATGCAATCTGAACCCTCGCATTTGAGAAAAGAATAACAAAGCTTCATTAAGGAAACCAGCATAAGCAAATGCACTTATGATTGAATTCCAGGAAACTAAATCAGGACTTTCAATCTGAGAAAATGCTTTCCTTGCATGATCCAACCTTCCACATCTTGCATACATATCGCTCAATGAACATCCGGCAAAATTATCGGTCTCCAAACCAAACTTAACACAGAGACCATGCAATTGCTCTCCTTGATCCAGCCTAGATATAATCCCACAAGCACTGAACAAGCTGCCGAAATGGAACTCATTCGGCCTATCAACACCAATGTCGAGCATTTGTTTGAAGAGACACAAAGCTTCAAACTCATGTCCTTTCTGAGCCAATGCAGCAATCATCGAACCCCATGAAACCAAATCCTTATCAGCAATCCTCTCAAAACACAATGGAAGCATCCCGGATACCGTCAGACCTTGAGTACATTGTAACAAGCGCATTCTGAACAATCCTATCTCGCCCATGATCCATTTTGATGGTATGGCAATGCAACTGTCTTCCAAGCTCAATATCAAGCAAACCAGAACAGGCTCTGACAACACTCCCCTAGAGCAAACTGGTCAGGAAGAAAAACCAGACTGAAGCATACTGAGATAGAGCTCAACGGCTTCCCTGCTCTCGATGGTTCTGAGACAAGCCAGATATCACCGAGGTCCAAGAAACAAGATTTCTCTCAGGCATTGTGTCGAATAACTGAAGGGCATCATCCAAAGACCTGCATTTTCCATAGGCATTGAGAATGTGATTGTGCAAGATAACATCAGTGAGAACAAGGGAATTGGAGAGGCGACGGTGGAGGCGGCGAATAGCAGTGAGGGAGCGGATGGAGGATGAAGCGTGGAAGAGTTTGGCATAGGTGCTCGGGTAGAAGACGCAATCCGAAGAGAAGGCGGCTTCAAGAGCCTCAGGGTATTGGCCTTGCTTTGCAGAGACTGATGATGAAATCATTGGTGCATTGCTGGGAGATGAAGCTTGTGCTGAAGTTTTTGGCAATACTGTTTGATTCTGGTTAGCATTTTTGTGAGTTCTAACTACAAAGCCTGGTTAATACTGTTTGAATCCTCTAAAATTTTTAAAAACCACAATCTTAGACCTATTTGTGTTAAGCTCAATTTTTTAAAAAAAACTTCAAACATATATTGTTTTTTTCTATTAAGTCTTTAATTTTTATGATTTGAGTTGAGTTTTTAGATTGTTGATTTGTTTTTATTTCATGTGAATTAAATTATTTTTATAATTTAATATTTGAGTGAACTTAAAAATAGGTTATAAAATTCAGATAAATTTGGACATCCGGACAATCCGGTTTTAAAATAAACCTAGTTTGGACATCTTAAGTTTGTCCAGATTTAAAAACCGGTCGGATCCGAACACTAAAAGCTTTTTACATTTTTCTAGGTGAATAAATTATCTACAATAATTGAAATTTAGAAATACATTATGTTCACAAACAACAGATATTATGCTATGCATCATATTGTCCATCATCATCCATTTGTTTTAACTCGCACAAACAGAAAGAAAGATGGGAATTTAATTAACAATCAATAATCGATCAAAAATTAAAAACTTTAATTAACTTTAATTTTTAATTAAAAATATTAAGTGCAATACCTATATTAATGGCCTCTGTTTCTGTCACACACTGCTTCTTGGCAGCCTCAACTCTGTCCTTCTCTCATAGTAATTCAAATAAATAAATAAAGGGAATAAATAAATCTAATAAATACTTAATATTTATTTTTTTATTAAATTTTTTTATAGGTTTTTCAAAATATTCCCTATAACATATGCACACATAGTATTAGGGAATGTGTTGTATCCCCTATAGATCCTCTGTAACCTTTGTACATTTTTTATTTTAATTTATGAAATATATTCATATATATATATATATATATATATATATATTGAAAGAAAACACTATCATATTATTTTTAGTCAAAACCTTTAAAAAAATCTACTAAAAAAATTTTTTTCTTTAACAAAAATGCGATAATTACAGATTAGTCAAAAAAATTTGGGCACTGAATCAGAATGTGAATGTCTAGTTTTTGGGTGTCATTACCAAACAACATGGATTTGGATAACAAATCTGAAACCACAACTAAGGACTCGCTTACTATCATTTAGCGTCTAGTGATATTTAAACTCGGGATATTTTTAAATTTCTCATCTTATTTTTTTAGTCACAGAGCTTAAAAAAATTAATAAAAAAATATCTTTTGTCACCTGTTATGAGTTTTATTCTCCGGTTTACATTTCTTGATCAAAAGCCTCCTTTTTCACTGTATCACCCTGAAAACAAAAGATAAAATGGTTCTGTTATATTTATCTATCACAAAATAAAAAAACAAAAAAATAAAAATAGATAAAATGATTACATCAAGGAGTTTTTCTTTGTGCATTGATGATTGTATCTGCAAAACGAGCCTTCATCATCGCATGATGTTGAGATGCAGACGGTGTCAGATATTGCTCCATTGATGGCAAACTCTCCTCTGAATGAGAAAAACAGCCCAGATTAATTTTTTATTTAATAATATAATGATGAGAAGAAAACTATATATATATATATATATATATATATATATATACCTTTTTCTCTGTTGTGCCTTGTGTCTGTACTGCTTCAATCTGTGCACATAGGAATTAGGATGACATAAAAAGATAAGCATGGGGATGGCCATAAATTAATGCAAAGAGAAAAATAACAATCATGTTAATTTATTGAGTTAATTATAAGGACCTTTCGCTTCTTCACTGGTGCATCTATGTTTGTGATGCTTCTATTTTTGGCTCTTCATTTTTCAGAATTATCATTACATGACTGTTGTTGTTCAGTGTTCACTTTTGGGCTTGTAACTCTTCCCTGTTTCCATTGATCTTGACTTCTTCACAGCTCTCCATTTCAAAAAGAGTAATGTTAATAGAATAACCAAATTGTGAATTAAAAAGAGATAAAACACTATACTGCAGTAAAATTAAAAAAATTTAATCTAAACCCATGTTTTATGTTTTAAATTCAAAAAAATAAAAAAATATTACGCATTGCAAAGAATAGCTCAAACGGTTAAAATACTTCATTCTTCATTACATATTTAAAAATGTTTATCTATATTATAAAAAAAGAAAAATTATCATTAGAATTATTTGCTAGCTTATTAGAGAATCAAGTTTACTTTAGGCTAACGATATATATATATATATATATATATATATATATGTTAATATTTTATTTTTATTTTTTTACAGAATTAAGGCTTAGTTAGTTATTACTTATTAGGTACTTGTCTGAAAAATGATTGATAATTAATTTTTAAATTTTTAATTATTAATTAATTTTTTTAAAAAGTAGAGTGGCAATGGGAATGATGGGATTCCATCCCACTTTTTTGATTAATTAACGACAAAGCATCTTTTTATTATTTTTTTACATTATGCTTTGAAATGTTTCAACTCAAGACCTCCCAAACACAAGTAAGGTGAGAGCTCACTAGGCCATGCTTTCGTTCCTTCCATCCCCACTTTCCCCTTTGCCCTTTTCAGATCACCCTCCAAATATCAAATAACTAAATAAATAAATAAATATCACTTATGGTAATATGGATAAACAAAAATATAGGATTTATATATAATATATTTGAGGAGTAAAAAAATATCTATAAGAACAAAAACACAGATTAAGACCAACAAGATTCACATGGATATCTCTTCTTTTTTAATAAAAATAAATAGATTATAAATTTATTGAAATAAAAAAACTACAAACTATTCTTATATCAAAAAAATTGTGATAGATAGCATAAAAAATAAAAATCAAAACATACCTGAAAAAGAATTGAAATGATGAAGACCAAAACAAAGTGAAACATCAGTAGAAAATTTCTCACTTTACAATATCAGAATTTGTTTATTCTCCAGATCTAGATCCGATCTGTGATTTCTGTGATCTCTGCTTTATTTTTTTTAATTAATTAATAAATAATCTCATAATTTGATACTAGAAAAAAAATAAGGTAGTGATTAGCACATTTCTCCCAAAATCAGAGACGGATCTCCGTTCATTTAGGTTTAGAGGATGAGTTTTTTATTTTTATTAAAAAAAATTAAAGATGAGAAAAGTTACTAACCTTTTCACTTATTGGCTTCTCATTCCAAAAATCCAGCAAGAGAAAAGACTGATTGACCAGAAAACCCTCTAAAAAATATTTATTTATGAAGAAATAGACACAAAAAATATATATTGATGGAGATTGCAAATCTAAAAGACAGATTGAGTTTATAACAAGGAATGAACATAGAAGCGATATGAGTAGCAAATGACTGTTTTTTTATATTAAATTTATTTCAAAAATTAATATAAATATATAAATAAATGTTTTTTAATTATATTTATTTGACTTCATCAAATTTGTCTGTATTTTTGAATTAAATTTTTCTAAAAATAATATAATTCTAATAAATATACCTATTAAAAAAATATTAAGTTTATTTTCATGTAATATTTTTTTAATACCTTTTTCCTTTTTCCTTTTTTTGATGAAGAACGAATACTCATAAAAATTTTTTTCAAAAATATAATGAAAAACCCTTGTTTACCCTAATTTTTCTAATCATTAATCAATTAGTTTTGAATTATAATAAGATTATTAATAATATTAATTATGTATATTATTTTTAAACAATTAAACTATAACATATATCTAATGAATAGAAATATATTGGGATTTGGGACATGGCAAATGAGTAGATGGCATATTTATGGATTGATCTAATGATCTATATATATATATATATATATATATATATATATATATATATATATTGCTATAGAGAGACCTATAGAGAGATCTCTATTCTTTGTTATTTATTCGCGTATCTATTCAATCTCTCATGTAGAGTCTTTTATTTCTAATGAGATAGGAAAAAACTAGTTAACTCTCTATTAAAAAAAAAATCAACATGGATCTTTTCGTTAAAGGTAAAGGTATTAAAACTAGTGAGATAGGAAAAAATCAGCATGTGATTTCATATAATTTCATGTTACTCATTTTTATTTGAGGATATTTTTAATTAGTATTTCTTGATTTTCATCATTTGAACCCTCAACTTTTGAGTTCAGAGAGAAATGGGATAACTAACTATTCAATGAAGGAATGACTCCCCTGTTTTCTCCTTTTAGGGGGTGTTTGGATGCCAAGAGCGGATTGGGGAGGAGTGGATTAGGAGTGACATGAGGGGATAATGGAGGAGGAGTGAGAATCGAATGATGTGTTTGGTTGGTAGGATTTGGAGAGTGAATTTATTGGGAATGGAAAAAAAGTAAAAGAAAGTAGATATGGTAAAAATGACACTTATGTCCCCTCATCCATATAAATGATATTAGTATATATAATAATGAGTTATTTTTTTAGTTATATATTTTTTTAATTATAAAAAAATAAATATTTAATTTTATTATACTATAATTTCATTCTAATTTTTTTGGGATGAGATTTTTAATATCATTAATTAGCTATTAATTAATGGTGTTAAATATAATGAGTTGTTTTTTAATTATAATTTTTTTAAAAACATTGAAAAAAATGTAACTAATTAATTATAAGATATAACTATTTAATTTTTATAATACTATAATTTTTATTATAAGTATTATATTCAAATATTAATATTATTAATTAGCAAGTAATTAATGGTATTAACTATAATGAGTTATTTTTTTAATTATATTTGTGTAACACATAAAAAAATTAACTAATTAATTATCAAAAATAAATATTTGTAATAACATTGAAAAATAATAATAATATGAAAAATTTTTTTCCTTGCCATCTCTTTTATTTTTCTCTTGCCATATATGGCAATGGAATAATCATGTTTCCAAGCAAAACAAAGAAGGGCATATATGTCATTTCTCCGTCCAATCTCGACCAATCCGCCTGATCTTGGGGAGTGAGACTCACTCACATGGGTGAGTCTCACTCCTTCCACAATCCACCCTCATTCCCACTAATGTATGCCCAAACAAGGGCTTACAACCACTCCCCTCACTCCCACTCCAATCTTGGCATCCAAACACCCCTTAATATAATATGGTTTATCTATTTTTTTAAAATATTTATATAATGAAAAATATCAAGCTTTACAATCGCAAATAACCACCAATTCAGTTTTCTTCCACAACCAATGGGCTATTGCTACCGGGTTAATTACATAAAATGTTCGTTTCAAGGGCATTAGAAATCGAATCCCAAAACCCAATTAAGGTGAGAGCATAGGTGCTTATTGAGTTTACAACTGCAATCCTTGCATGTGCACATCCTTTAACATCCCTTAAATCATGCAACATTAACTTTAACTAATTATGATTATTTAAAAAGTTATGAATGAATATCTTTAAAAGTTAAATACCTATAAAAAAATATCATCAATATCATGAATAGCACAAAAATTTACTTATTATTCTTGATTTAACTCTTTTATTTTTAACCTGAAATGAACAAAAAAATCCCTCCAAGTTCGGTGATTCACAAAAACCCCATAACTTTGAAAGTATTCCCAAAAAGATCCTTCCTTTTTTTCTCACAGCGTTATTTTTTTCGGACCTTTCCGACATAAAGCGTGATCGACGCTGACATAAAAGGTAATGAGATATTAACTAGATCGACTCTCGCTTTTTAGCGAAAATACCAAATTTTTAAGCTGAAACCCATAATTTTAAGCTGAAAAAAATCAAATTTTTAAACGCAAAATGTGTTATATGTTAAGTGAAAACTTATGTAGTTAAGTCGAAAAACATCAAATTTTAAAGTCGAAACTAATAATTTTTAAGTGGAAAAAGTCAAATTTTAAATGCAAATGTCTTTATATGTTAAGTGAAAATTTATGTAGTTAAACGAAAAACACGAATGTTAAAACTGAAACTATATTTTTTTAAGTCGAAGTAGTATGTCAGAAATAGAATAAACTAACATAGTAGTTCGATTAATCGAAAAGACAATCGTCGTGATTGAAAAAAATAAGTTCGTCAAAAAAAGGAGGGACTATCCCTAAGAAATTCAAAACGTCGGAGAGTCTATCCTGGGACATGTTAAACTTTTAGAACTAAAAATAATTTTTCCTTATTTTTTTAATGAACTCTTGCCTCATTTAAAGTGTATATCAAAAGCAAACAAGAACAAGCTCTGACAACACTCCCTAGAGCAAACTGGTCAAGAAGAAAACCATA